>NW_005871660.1:0-9762 GCF_000147115.1 Myotis lucifugus
CAGTCTCTTTCTCTTTTCTTTGCTGTTTATTTGTTGATCGCATGTCATCTGTTATAGGTGTGTGTCCTCAAAAGAACATACAGGAGAGGTGGGTTTTGTTTGATCTTGTTTCTAGGCATCTGATCTGAGCTCCGTGCCTTTCAAGTGGTAAGTTTAACCCATGTATATATATTGTATTTACAGGCATACTTGGGTATATTTCTATCACCTTTTATTGTGTTTTCTGTTCTATGTTATTTTCCCATTACTTCCTTTTTACCTCTTTTCAACCTTCTGCTGAATTTGTTAGATTTTTGTTTTTCCCTTTCTTATTTCCTTTAGGGATTTGAAAATTATTCATTCTATTTCTGTCCTCTGCGTAGTCACCCTCATACTTTTAAAAAACATTTTTATAAGGTAGGCCGTTCATTTCTAAAAATATTTTTATTGATTTTTAGAGAGAGAAATATCGATGTGAGAGCGAAACATTGAGATTGGCTGCTTCCTGCATGCCCCTCTACCAGGTCTCGAGCCAGCAAACCAGGGCATGTGCCCTGACCAGGAATCAAACTAGCAACCTTGTGGTGCACCAGGCACAGTCCTGCCCCAGGACCTTTGCATAGGCTGTGCCCACTGCCTGGAATGCCTTTTACCCAACCAATGGAGCCACACAGGCCACAATATCTTTGGATTCATGCACACCAGCATCCCCCACCACCACCACTCTGCATGCCACTACCCTCGTCTGGTATTTGAGTTCTGCCTCCACACACCCAGGATGGAGATTGGGGGGGGGGGGGAGGGAGTGGGGAGGCCACAGTCATCATTTGCCCGTAGGGAAGGCAGAAGAGGTGGAAATGGGTTCCAGAGGCCCGAACTCTCTGTGTGGCTTCAGGCTGGTCCTGCTTAGGGAAGAGCAGAGTCCCTCCGTGCTCACATCTGAAGATTTTGTGCCCCTCACTCTCTCCTTTGTTCCCACCCCTCAGGCAAAGGCTGTGCAGGCAGCTAGTATGGAGGGGGGGCGGGTGCTTCCAGGAGCTTGCAGGAGAAGCTAACGTCATTATTTACTTCACTGAACTAAATAATCTTGGAAACTGCTCATCGGGGCCTGATGATTCGATTGGATTTCGCGCACAATTAGACCTTCAGAGTCGAGGCATCTTCAGGGAAGGAGCCAGGCTCCTGCCAGAGGCTCCAGGTGAGGGGCGGCCGTAGGGTCCCCAGCCCCGGCAGAGGATTGAATGCGCCTCAGAGGGAGGCCTGGAAGCCCCCAAGTCAGTGGGTTCGGCTGGGGCTGGAGTTGGAGGCCCACCACTTGGATTCGGCTTGTCCTCGTTCAGTCATTCATTGATTTATGTTTGGAGAATATCTTAAGTAACAAAATCCCGGGGATAATGCCACATGAGGACCAACCTTAGCGGATGGACAGTGCTGTCACTTTTGCCTGAGATTTTTGCTTTTCTCCTTATAGGAGAGAATTCAGAACGACCCATTTACAATCTAAGTCACATCTATGCTGCCCACAGCCCCCAGGACTCCCACTCCCCTCGGGGGTAGAAGCCCCAGTCTTCCCACAAAGCCCTGCACAGCCCGCCCGGCCCCTCTCTGCCTCATGCCCTCCCCTTCTCCCTCTCACTCACTCTGCCTCAGCCACATGGGCCTCCTCGATAGTCCTCCAGCACCAGGCACCATCCTACCCCAGGACCTTTGCGTAGGCTCTGCCCACTGCCTGTAATGCCTTTCACCCAAAGTCATTCCTTACTAGGGACCGCTTGCCTGTTAATCCTTTAATGCCCCAGCTCCAAGCCCCTCTGCTCTACAGCCTTATTCTCCCACCCACCCCAGGTCTCCCCGCCCTGCTCCCCTGGAGCTCCACCCTTTCCCCCCCAGCCTGACCACAGGGGTCGGGGGTGGCCCCAGGGGGACGCCCTGGTACCAAAGGTAACTGCTGCAGGAACAGAAACCAGCAGCCTAAACAGTTATGATCTGAATGTCACTGAGGTCTTTCCCCGACCTCAGTGCCTGCCTCCCCTCTCTCCTTATCTGTGCACATCCCTGATCCCTGCGTGCGGCTGTGCGCACCTCTCTCCCTCTCTCCCTCTGGGTCCCGTTCATCTGTTTCTCCCGTGGGGCACCCGCTTCATTTACTGCCTCCCTCCTCCTCTCTCAACCTCCTGGCTCTCTCCCTCTCCCCCTCCCCTAACTCTCTTCCCCTATACCTCCTTCACTGCCCCCGACCCCATACACACTGTGTGGGCTCATATATCCTTCCAGGACTAGCCCCAGGATGGGGGAATGGTCTGGCCTCCCTCCATCACTCCCCCCTCCATCAACCCCCACCCCACCCACCTCTCCTAACCTCTCCTCTCTCCCCTGACCTTCTGTTTCCATCTCTGGTCGCAGGGATCTGAGATGTGCTGGGCGCCTCCCCAGCGCTGCCCTTCCCTGAGCTCCACAGTCTCCTTTCCTCCTGGGTGGGGCGGGGGCCCTCTATTTCCGGGCCCTCCATCTGCTCCCTGCTTCCCCAGCTACTCAGCTGGAAGCAGAACTGAAATGTATCCTGTGACCTCACCTCTCCCAGCCGGGGAGTGGGGGTGGGGGGGACATGGGGGGAAGGGGGCCTCCCCAAAGTCACACAGCACCGGGCCTGGGACCCCTGCCGCTGCGGTGAGAGGCCCCTCAGGCCGACACTTGCTGCTGTATGATCGGGCCCCTTCAGCCTCATGTGTAAGCGGTTAGGTAAAGGAGAAGCGCCACTCGGCTGGGTGACAGGGCAACAACCGGCACAGGGCAGGCACCCCAGAAACACGAGAAAGACGATCGAGGAGACATGGCTCTTCCCACGGTGGATGGGGAGGTGGGGAGGGCAGCTTGCTTTGGGACCCTCATCCAGAGGCTCGCTTGGTTCAGAAAGGGGGTCTGTGCATGGGCGGGGGGAGGGGGGGGGAACAGCGTATCTGTTCCACCCAAGAAAGGAATATGAATTGGGGGCTGGGGGAGTCAAGAGCATGGGTTGCCTAGTAACGAGGATGAAAATGACAGACAGGGTCAAGACCACTCCTTCCTAGTGTCTGGGTGAGGGGAGCATTTAAGAAAAGGGGGCTGTGCTGGCTGGTGTGACTCAGTTGGTCGGGTGCTGCCCCTGTGCACCTAAGAGTTGCCGATTTGGTCCCCAGTTGGGGCACATGCCTAGGTTTTGGGCTTGATCGCTGGTAGGGCCAGTGTGGGACAGCGATCCATGTGCTGCCCTTACGTGGATTTTTTTTTTTAAGGGGAGAATGATGATTTTTATTTTTAAAAATATATTTTATTGATTTTTTTACAGAGAGGAAGGGAGAGGGACAGAGAGTTAGAAACATCGATGAGAGAGAAACATTGATCAGCTGCCTCCTGCACACCCCCCACTGGGGATGTGCCCGCAACCCAGGTACATGCCCTTGACCGGAATCGAACCTGGGACCCTTGAGTCTGCAGGCTGGCGCTCTATCCACTGAGCCAAACCAGTTAGGGTTCTTATGTGGATGTTGCTCTCTCCCTTTCTCTCTCTAAAAATCAATAAAAATCTTTTTTTAAAAAAAGAAAGAAAAGAGGAATGGCCACCTTCCAAACAAGGAAGGGAACACAAACCATTTTTCAGTTCCACCGAAGACTGCTGGGCCTCGGTGTTCCCTAAGGAAGACGGTCTGAAACGCTGACGTCTGCATCAGCCAGGAGGCACAGACCGCACACTGGCGTGAAGACGTACTGAACACGTTTCATCGGCAAAGGACATAATGATCGAGGTAGGGGTGAGGGCAGGGACCCACACAGGTTAGTGAGGAATAGGAAATAGGAGCGCACACACTGCCCTTGATGGGTTGTCTGTGGCAGGAGGTCCCTCCGTGAAGGTCAGACCGAGAGGAGCAGTGACCTTGGGGACACTCAGCCGGCGGGGGGTGAACTCGCAGGAGCGAGGTGGGAGGATAAATCCGCTCCCCTCACTCGCTTCTTTCTTTCATCTTCTCTCTGATCATCTCCCCGTTGGTCAAACCTAACTCGCAGCCTGAGAACAGGTGAGCTTTGTCGTGTCCTTAGAATTCGGGGGGACATTTATGGGCGGAGAAATGTAGAGAGTGGCCCAGAAGGACAGCAGCCCAGTGTCAGACAAACTGCCCCCGTCTGTCCTGATGACTGTTCCATTAGAACGAGGAGAGGCCCAGGGACTTTGTGCTTCTTACGACAGGAATGGTTCCTTCTCCACAGACGGGGCCCTGCAGGGCGTGTGGGGGTGTTGGAGGGGAAGGTTCCCGTGGGGCGTCAGGCTGTGAAGGCAGGTGACCTAACAGAGCAGACGGTGGGCCTTACTGGTGGAGCAGGGTTACAGGACCCTCTTTGTTCACTGCCCTCGGGTCGCACCGGGGAACTAGCACGGCTGGGCCTAGGCGGAACCCGGTCATGGCGGTGGGGCTCCGAAGCTCCGTGACTGCGGCAGCACCAGCCCGTCCGTCTGTCCGTCCGTCCGTCCATGGCAGGACTGGGAGCCGGGCCTGAGCCTTGCGGCTTCGGCGGATGCTACTTGGTCCTGTGGTGGAACGCACTGTCTGCTTTCTAAAGTCTTTTTTAAAATGTTGATTTTGGAGAAAGAGGAAAGGAGAGGGAAATGTGAGAAAGAAACAGCTGATCGTACGCCTCAGCCAGAAACTGAACCAGCAGCCCGGCACATGCCTTGATGGGAATCGAACCATGACTTCCCCAGGCATGGGGAGACGCTCCAACCACCGAGCCACACCGGCCAGGGCATCTCAACTCTTAACTGCATCAAAGGCTCCGATGCGGACAGCTTCCGGGGAGATCAGCCACAGAGAAGTGGCCTTGGACGGTGAGGCCTTACCTCTGTGGGTGGGGCTCTGGGTGCTGACTTCCCAGCTGATCAGTATATTCTTCCATTTCTACCAAACCAGGAGCTCCCTAAGCAGGGCTGGAGTTCTGTGGAGACTCTAAGTACTGGGAGTCGCACACTGAGTCACAGGCTCTAATCTCAGGACTGACCAATCGGTGAGCTTGGTCAAGTGCATTCATCTTTCTGGCTTTGAATTTTCTGAAATAAAGTAGAAGTTGGAAAGGAGGGTGGGCACTGGATCAGATTATAGCAAGTGATTCTTCCTGTTCTAATGTCCCGTGGGTGTACCCTCTAGAATTGTTTTCGACGTCCACTCTTTATCTCTAGAACATCTTTAGAATGCTCTTAAAATGATGGCTTGAAAAAATTCTGAAGATGACCTGCCTGTGTTGAACAGTTTGTATATGGTAGGTAGTGAGTTCTGGGAGAATTTTGAATGTGTTATGTAATACAGTGGGGCCTTGACTTACGAGTTTAATTCGTTCCGAGACTGAGCTCGTTAAGGAGCTCGTTAACTCAAATTACTCTATCAACTCAATGCAAAAAATCGGCCGAGAGACAGCTGGTATCTCAAAAAACTCGTTAGTCGGGACACTCGAAAGTCAAGGCCCCACTGTATTATAGAAAACTAGAGGCCCCGTGCACAAAATTCTTGCAGTTACGGTCCCTAGGCCTGGCCAGAGATCAGGGCCAATCAGGTTCTGCACCTCCCCACACCCTGCCTCCCCACCTCCCCACCCCACCTCCTCCTTCCCTCGCTCACTCAGTGCCCCACCGCCACTGGTCACCCACCATGTTCTGCGCCGCCCCCTGGTGGTCAGCGCAATCATAGCAAGCGATCAAACTCCTGAGGGGACACTTTGCATATTAGCCTTTTATATATAAAGATAGATGGATGTCTCCTGTGTTTACTAACATACCTTTGTGTTTAAAACGGATTTCCTCTGCACGGCCATAAGAAAGGATGAAATAGCGTCACTTACAACAACACGGATGGACCTTGAGAACATTATGGGAAGTGAAATAAGTCAAACAGAAAAAGCTAAGAACTATATGATTGCACTCATATGTGGAATATAAAACTGAAACTTATGAACATAAACAGCAGTGTGGTGGTTACAGAGGGAGGGGGTGGGGAGAGAAAGTGGCCTTGGATGGTGAGGCCTTACCTCTGTGGAGGTAAGGCCCCATATTAGGAGTCCTAATATGAGGTGACAGGAGAAGATTTGAGTTTGGGTGGTGGGCACATGGTCCTATATACAGATCCTGTAAATTAGTAATCCACACATGTAACCTATATGTTCATGCTGATGTCACCCCAGTAAAATTTTAAAAAAGTATTTCAAAATGAAAAGTAAAAAAGTAAAATGGATTTTCTCATGAACTACTTAAGAAAAATGGTAATAGCAGGACTTGTAAATCATCTAAAAATATCAGGTAGCGTAAATAGGACAGATATACATGTTTAGAGAACGCTCAATTCTAGTTGATCTGAATTTTTAAAATATATATTTATTGATTTCAGAGAGGAAAGGAGAAGGAGAGAGAGAAACATCAATGATGAGAGAGAATGATTGATTGACTGCCTCCTGCACGCCCCCAACTGTGGATCCAGCCCGAAACTCAGCCATGTGCCCTGACAGGGACCGCCTGGTTCACAGATCAACACTGAACCGCTGGGCTAGTGAATCTGAATTGAACACAATCTTTGATGAAATAATTTGCCAACTTCCTCTGCATTTAAAGAGAATAAACCAGAAAAAAAGATAAAGGACAAAATGGACTAAAAATTTCTTTATTTTTTAAGCTATAAATAATGTAGTGAATATATTTTGATCCATGGAAATAATAATAACTCCTTTCTACATCAATAGATTAAATATATTTGTCTCTGAGTGATCATATTTTGTGATCTCTCTTATAATTCTGTAAATTTCTAAATGTTTAATAGCAAACTTGAATTATTTTTATGTAAAAAAAGATATTGAGTATTTTGCAGGGGTGGAGAGAAACAGACATGAATCAAAGAATGTGTGTGTGTGTAAATTTACTGGTTCAATCCATCTCTACTGAGCATCCCCTATGTGCTAGGCAATGGAAACACAGCAGTAAACAAAACAGGCGAAAGTCCCCTCTTAGAGCTGAAGTGAAGGAGGTTAATAAGATGACTCCATAAGGTCACGCAGTGAGCAGTGCTATGGACAAAACAAAGGAGGGGGGTCAGAGAGGGAGATGGGCTATTTTTGACAGAGAGCGGTCAGGGAGGCCCTTTCTGAAGAGGTGACATTTGTATATCGACTTGAAGATGAGGGAGGAAGTCAAGCAGAGAGCTGGGAGCTGTGGAAAGAGCATTCCAGGTGTTGGGCACAGCACGTGCAAAGGCCCTGGGGTAGGACCATTGCTGGATTATGAGAGATGTTTGTATGTATATATAGATATATTTTTCAACAGTAACAGGATAATACAAAGTAAAACTCCTCCATTACTTTTTTGTTGTTGTTAATCCTCACCCGAGGATATTTTTCCATTGATTTTTAGAGAGAGTGGAAGGGAGGGGGAGAGAGAAACATCGATGTGAGAGAGACACATCCATTGGTTGCCTCCTGTATGTGCCTCAACCAGGGTCGGGGATTGAGCCTGTAACTGAGGTACATGCCCTTGACCGGAATTGAACCTGGAACCCTTCAGGCCGCAGGCCAACACTCTAGCCACTGAACCAAACCGGCTAGGGCTCCCCTATCACAAATATATTTTTTTATTGATTTCAGAGAGGAAGGGAGAGGGAGCGAGAGATAGAAATATCAATGATGAGAAGAAATCATTGATCGGCTGCCTCCTGCATGCCCCCTACTGGGTATCGAGCCCGAAACCTAAGCATGTGCCCTTGGCCAGAACCGAACCTGGGACCCTTCAGTCCACAGGCTGACGCTCTATCCACTGAGCCAAGCCAGCCAGGGCTCCCCTAGCCCTGTTAACAGCTGTGTAGTAACCCAAGCAGGTGCACAAAGTGGTATCTTTAATGAAGCCCCGGTTCCACATCCTTGTGCAATCCCCTCCAGTTGGGTGTGAGTGGGGCCAGTGACTCATTTCTAACCAATAGAATTTAGCAAGGGATGGAATGTTACTTCTGAGAGAAATTAGGTTACATAAGATTGCAACTTCGGTTTTGCTGGTTCTCTCTTTCTCCTTCCTCCCCCCGCCCCCTTCCTCCTTCTCTCTCTCTCTCTCTCTCTCTCTCTCTCTCTCTCTCTCTCTCTCTCCTCTCTGTGGCTCACCTCCATGCCTGCCCTGGTAAAGAAGACTCCCCCCCCCGCCCCCGCCACAGGGAACTGAGGGCAGCCTCTGGCTAACAGCAGTTGAAGGACTGAATGCTGCTCACAGACTCGAAGCCCAGCCTTCAGATGCGAGTACCACCACCACCGTCTCCACGAATGCGATGAGACCCTGAAGCAGGCACCTAGCTAAGCCACTCCCGCCCCGCCCGCCCCGTGTTCTTTTTGCTGTTGTTGTTAATCCTCACCCCAGGGTATTTTTTCCCATTGATTTTTAAAGAGAATGGAAGGGAGGGAGGGAGGGAGGGGGAGAGAGAGAGAAACATTGACATGAGAGAGGCACCTCGATTGGTTGCCTCTTGCACACGCCCCGACCTGGCACAGAATCAAAACCACAGCCCTCCGTTCATTCGTGGGCCGCCGCTCTACCCAATGAGCCACACCGGCCAGGGCCAAGCCTGGATTCTTGATCCCCAGGCACTGTGAGTAGTCATGTCTTGCTTGAAGCCCCTAATTTTGGGCTCATTTCTTACGCAGCCAGAGATGACCAAGAGCCTGGATGACTTCCTGTCTGTTCCTCAGAAGGGCAGAGAGGCAGAGGGCGCAGAGGGCAGGCGGGTTTCTCTGGCTGGGGCACCAGGTGGGACGGGGAGAGTGCAGTTTGGGTTTTGCTGGCAGGACAGTGGGAGCCAGGGGTCTGGGGCAGGTGGGATGGGGTGAGTCTGAGTTCAGATAGGCCTGTTCTGGTCGTGGCTGTGTGGGAACCGAGCTGTCGGGGAGCAGGACTGGAGGAGGTGGGGGCCAGGTCTGGGACCCCAGGAGCCTCCTGTTCTGGCGGCCCTGACTCCCTGTGAGTTGTCCATCTCCCCATTCTCTAAACCCCTCCCCTCTCTCTGCCTGTCCCTCTGCTGCTGGAGACGGGAGCGGAATTATATTTTAATAACTTCTTGTTTTTCCTGCACCACGTTCCGTGTGCACTGGGCTAAATTTAAAATCGGAAGAATGTGGGGTGATCATGTTCACTCCCGCCCCCCGTGGGGAGATAAAGCCTCCATTCAGGTGCTGCTTCCCTAAGGGACAAAGGGTGGGGTGGGGGCCTTTGCTGAGTGACAGCACCGAATTGGGAGAATTCATACCCGAATCCTAGTTGCCTGTTCCCTGAAGCTTGACCCTGAGCGTCCCCATCTGCGCCACCTCTGGGTCCCCCCTCACAGCCCTGGTCACCCTGCGCTGGAACCACCTGTGTGTTTGTTGCCTCCTCAGGGCCTTCACTTTTTTTTTTTTTTAATATATTTCTATTGATTTCAGAAAGGAAGGAAGAGGGAGAGAGATAGAAACATCCACGATGAGAGAGAATCACGGATCGGCTGCCTCCTGCAAGTCCCCCACTGGGGATCGAGCCCACAACCCGGGCATGTGCCCTTGACCAGAATCGAAACCGGGACCTTTCAGTTCACAGGCTGACGCTCTATCCACTGAGCCAAACCGGCTAGGGCAGGGCCTTCACTCTTGCTGCTCCCTCTGCCGGGCACACCTTTCCCACACAAATCTAGGGCTGGCTTACCCCTTGGTCTCCGCTCAATGCCCCCTCCTCTGGGAAGCCCTCCCGACCACCCCAGCTCCAAAAGCTGC
>NW_005871660.1:10088-24129 GCF_000147115.1 Myotis lucifugus
ATTCTCCCCAAATAATTCGCTACCGCTCAGAAAACATGTTTTAAGTGGCTACTGCACTGAACCAAGTACCCTGCAGTTCCCAGCCCTGTCACTATTAACTCCTACCCTTCCCCCCACGTGGTAACCGGCCTGCAGTGGGGCTGGAACCTGCTTTGTGCCGGCAGGTGCAGAATGACTGCTGGTTTCCTCATTCCCCACCGCTGCCTCCAGGCCTTGGTGAAGCGGTGCCTCTGCCTGGAGCGCCCCTCTGCTCCCCGCGCCCATTTAAATCCCCCACCGCTCTTTCTTCGTCACAATCAGTTAATTTTAATTTTGAGAAACTAAAAGTGCAAAGACAAATACAGCACACACCTGTGCCTCTCCCATCAGGGCTGACAGTGAATGGTTAACACTTGGCGGTTTTGCCTCAGATCTATTTCATTAAAAAACAAACAAGCCCTGGCTGCTGCGGTGCAGTGGTTAGAGCTCGGGCCTGCCCACCCAAGGGTCGCAGGTTCAATTCCTGGTCAAAGGCACATACCTTGGCTGCAGGTTTTCTCCCTGACGCCCCCGACCCCCTCATCAGGGTGTGGGCAGGAGGCAACCAGTCGACGTATCTCACATCAATGTTTCTCTCTCTCCCCCTCCTCCCTTCTACTCTGTGAAAAAACAATGGAAAAAATATCCTCAGGTGAGGATTAAAAAAACCCCACAAACAAAACATTAGAACTAAATATGAAGTCTCATTTGATCCCCAGCTCCATTCCCACATTTTTATACATTTAAATACCCATGAACAGCGGAGAGGATTATTTTGTGCATAAAAACAGACATTAATGTACGCACATGGCACATATAATTGTGCAACTTTTTTTCCCCACTCAATATTTAATTTTCACTCCCTGGATAATAGGCAGTTAGACAGACACGAGCAGAGCAAGGATGATGATGGGACAGGTACAGAAGGTCCCCAGGGGGAAAGTCCCGGGTGCCCAGCAATGGACAGACCTGGGGAAGCAAGGACCTCACACCCAGGGCACCTCTCCTCCCCCAGCGGGTCGCTGGTCCTGCGGTTTAGGCCTCCTGGCCTTAAAGCGACTCTCTCGATGCCTCGGTTGCCTCATCTGATACAGCGGTCGCTATCGTTGGATCGATGTTATCCTCTGGTAGGGTAACAGCTAGGCCTCAGCTGTGTTCCAGCTCCAGGCCCAGAAAAGCAGCAAAACCAGACCAGCGACGCCATGACTGACATCAGGACCAGCTGCGTTGACTAATGAGCCCTGCCCTGCTGCTGACACTGAGTGCAGACCACAACCCGGAGAGGACACACGGAAAGCTGGCGCATCTTCTACTGAGATCCTCCCTGAGGCCTCCCAGATTCTCGCCTCCAAGAGAAATATAAATACCCTCAACGTCCCGCGTTCCCTTTCTCCTCTTCTCCCCCCACAGGCACGCATCTCATAAACCCTCAGGGACCAGGGGGGCCACCGGCAGCGGCAGCTCATCCCAGGCTAACGCCCCCTTTCCTCTGACTTCCCCGTGAGCCATGGCAGCCCAGCCCGGCTCTCCTGTGCTTCTTCCGTGCTAAGCCCGTCCTTGTCTCACCGTCCTGAGTGTGCTCTTGCTGCGGCCAATACCTTCTTGCTTGCTCTGCTGCCTCGTGTCTCCTGACTGAAATCTCTCCTTCAAGAGGACAAGGACCGAGGTCTCGTCTTCTCGCCAGTAACACCTGCCTTCAAATCCAAGCTCTGCCAGGCACGGGCTCTGTGGTTTTGGGAAAGTTACTTAATCTCTCGTGCCTCGGTTGACTCATCTATACTAATGAAAGGGTAATATGCTAATTAGACTGGATATCTATCCGGACGTCCTTCCAGACAAAGCCATGGTGGCGAGGGCCGAGGCAGAGGCGGTTAGGGGTGACCAGGCTGGCAGGGGAGGGCAGTTAGAGGTGATCAGGCAGGCAGAGTGGTTAGAGGCGATCAGGCAGGCAGGTAGGTGAGTGGTTAGGAGCCAGCGGTCCCGGATTGCGAGAGGGATGTCCGACTGCCAGTTTAAACCGGCAGTCGAACATCCCCCAAGGGGTCCCAGATTGAAGAGGGTGCAGGCTGGGCTGAGGGACCCACCCCCCATGCATGAATTTTGTGCACCAGGCCCCTAGTCTAGTATAGTAGTCACTATTGTTGAGTAACAGAATATTCTGAAACTGAACAGTTTAAAACAACAAATATGTATTATCTCCTAAATTTCCCAGGGGCAGGATCTGAGAGTGGTGTATCTGGGTGTTCTGGCCTGGGGCCTTGGCAGGCACCCAGCTGGGCCTGGAGGAGCCGCCTCCAAGGTGGTGCACGCACATGGCTGTGGGCAGGAGGCCCAGTTCCTGTCCGCGTGGACTTCGCCAGAGTGAGGCTTGAACACCCTGCCAATATGGCAACCGGCTCCCGCTCCCCTCGCCCCAATGGAGTGCTCAAGGAGGAAGCGGGAGCGCGTTTTATTCCCTGGTCTTAGAGGCACACATGGCGCTGCTGCCTTATTCTGTGCATGGAAAGCAAAGCACCAAGCCCAGCCCTCCCTCAAGGAGAGGGGCGTTAGGCTCCCCTGTGGGAGAAATTGTCAAATTCACGGACACGTGTTAAAGCTGCCGCATTTGAGAAACGTAGATGCTAATCCTCCCTAATTCGTAGGGTGGTTTTCCGAGGGATGGTGCACAGCAAGTGCTTAATGCAGTGCCTGGCACACAGTAGGTGCCCAATTAATGTTAGAAATTATTATTGTGCCCAGTCAGCGTGCTCAGTGGCTGAGTGTCAACCCATGAACCAGGAGGTCAGGGTTGGAGTCCCAGACAGCGCACGTGCCCAGGTTGTGGGCTCCGTCCCCAGTAGGGGGCGTGCAGGAGGCAGCCGATCCATGATTTCTTCTCATCATTGATGTTTCTATCTCTCTCTCCCTCTCCCTTTCTCTCTGAAATCAATAAAAATATATTAAAAAAACAGATTTGTAAAATAAAAAAGAAATTATTATTGTATTAATCGAATTAATTCACACACGATTCCATCATTTGAATATGCCTTCATTCATTTATCTGTTCTCTTGTTGATGCATTTTTTAAAATATGTTTTTTATTGATTTCAGAGAAGAAGGGAGAGGGAGAGAAACATCAATGATGAGAGGGAATATTGATCCACTGCCTCCTGCACACCCCCCACTGGGGATCAAGTCCGCATCCCCGGGCATGTGCCTTAACTGGGAATTGAACCACAACCTCCTGGTTCATAGGTTGACACTCAACCACCGAGACACAGTGGCTGGGCTTGTTGATGCATTTTTTAGGCTAATTCTTGGTTTTTGATGTTATGCTGCTGCTGTGAACAGTTTTACACGTCTCTTTATGCACTTGGCAAAGTATTTCCTCTAAGGAGTATGGCTAAAAACGGAATCGCTGGGGCATTGGGTATGTGCACTCAGAAGCATCAATCCTCCTCCATCATCTCTCCATCTGTCCCCAAAACAACAGCTCAACAGCATGTGCGAATGCCTCAGAGCCTTTGCACGCACTGTTCCCTCTGCCTGGAACACTCTTCCTGCAGAAATCCGCATGTTCCCTCCTCACCTCCTTTAGATCTCTGCTCAAAGGTCACCTCCTCAGAGGTGCCTTTACGAACAAACACTCTGTTCCTCTGGTAGCCTGCTTCTTTATCGATGGGAGAATTCGCACCTGCCACTGCATTCTGCATTGTATTCGATTGCTTATTGTGCACCTTTCCACTGGAATATCAGTTCCACGAGGGCAAGGGTTTTTGTCAATTTTCTCTACTGCTACCTCCCCAGAAGCCAGAACAGGGCCTGGCACACAGTAGGCATTCAGTACATGCTGGCTGAGCAGCATCAGGGCTGGGTAGAGCTCTCCAGGGTCCTGACACCGTCACTCTCCCCCTTGGGTTCCATCCTGCTCTCCCCTGAGCTAAAATCGAGGTGTCGGCAGGATTACAGTCCTTCTTGGGGCGCTAGGGGAGAACCCTCGCCCTTGCCTTTTCCAGCTCCTACAGGCTTCCTGCATGGCTGGGCCCTCGGCCTCTTTCTCCATTCCAAAGCCAGCAAAGGTTGGTCACGTCTTTCTCAAACGGTATCGCTGTGGTTCTTGGCTTCTGTGGTCACGTTTCAGATGCTGATACGCATGCCTCCCTCTCATGACAACCCTGTGCCCACATTGAGCTCGCCCAGATGATCCAGGACCCCTTCCCTATCTCCACATCCTTAACTCAATCGCACCTGCAAAGTCACGTCTGCCACGTAAGGTGACACGTTAATGGCAGGAGGAAAGCTGGCGCAGCTTCTATTGCGACCCTCCCCTGAGGCCTCCCCTAAGAGGTGCACAGGGTCTGGAGATTAGGGTGTGACATTTTGGGGTGGGGGCGATCATTACTCTGCCAACCACTGGAGATGCGGACACGGATACATTCATTCATTCTATAAACACTTACTGAGCGCCTATTGTATGCCAAACTACCCTAGGTGCTGGAGACACAGCAGGGAACGAGGTAGACAATATTCTGGCTTTCATGGAATAGTGAGAGAGACAGACAGGAAACACATGGACGAAACAGACAACATCTGAAGCTGACTGTCAGGGAGGGTCTGCCTGGGGGGTGAAGTCTCAGTACCCGGTCCTAGAATCTGTTCCAGCGTCGCCCAAGGTACTGTGTGCTTTGAGTTCAGAAAAAACATGACTTTAGCGGGTGATCGACGTGGCAGGAAATAATATCGAACGCCAGGCGCAAAGAGACCCCTCTTTTTAAACTTTTTAAAAATATATATTTTATTGATTTTCTACAGAGAGGAATAGAGAGAAACATCGATCAGCTGCCTCCTGCACACCCCTACTGGGGATGTGCCTGCAACCAAGGTACATGCCCTTGACCGGAATCGAACCTGGGACTCTTCAGTCCGCAGGCCAATGTTCTATCCATTGAGCCAAACCAGTTAGGGCAAAGAGACCCCTCTTAAATGTCACTTCCATCTTTTCCAGTCTCAGTTGGGTCCTGGGGGAGGGGGTCTGCAACACTTTTCCACCTGCTAATCCCACTACACGCCACAGGGTCAGCGCTTCTGAAGGCAGCAGTAGCCAGTGAGACTCAGATTAAATTGCATTTCCAGTTACCGCCACCTGTGGCGTGAGATGCTGATATTTTCACCTTTGTGATAAAAAAAGAGACTTTAAAAAACGAATACATTGATTTATTTATTTTTAATTTTTAAAAAATTGATTTCAGAGAGGAAGGGAGAGAGAGAGAGATAGAAACATCAATGATGAAAGAGAATCATTGATCGGTGCCTCCTGCACACCCCAGACCGGGGATTGAGCCCACACCCTCCGCTGATGTGAAGGAGATTCTCTATAAAGAGCTTCAGAAACAGCTTCCCGGGCAGAGGGAACAGCCCAGGCAAAGGCCCAGGGGCAGGACCTGCTTAGAGTATTGAAGGAACAGCAAGGATGCCCATAGGTCTGGAACAGTGAGTGAGGGGAGAGAGGGAGGAGGTGAGGGCAGAGAGGGGACACAGGCAGGCTGTGTAGGACCTTGTGGGGAGGATTTGGGCTTTTACTACTAGGGAGGTGGGAGCCCTGCAGGGCTGCGGGCAGAGGAGGGGACCCGACCTGACTCTCCTGCTCACAGGCACCCCTAGCAGCTGCAGGGAGCATGAATCGAAGGGAGAGTGCAGTGGCTGAGTGGCTCAGTGGTGAGCAGCTGTGTCTCCCCAGGCAAGCGGATTCCTTCTCTGGGGTACGTTTCTTTATCTACTTAAGGGAGCCTGTAACAATGCCTTCCTCCAGACCGCGGCAGGGGCTCTGAGATAATGTGTAGAGGATGCTCGTTGCCCCAGATTCTGGCCGGGTGTGGGGCTGCTGAGTTACCATCTTATCATGTCAGCGTTTGGCTAACACACCTCCCCGAGGTGGGAGGATGAGGTCAGCAGCACCCCCTGCTCGGGCCCAGATGAAGTCATCAGGACAGATAGGCCGGTGTGAGGACTGCAGAGGAAAGATTTCCCACCTAAGCCCTGTGTCCCCGGACAAATGAGGATGAGCAAACCAACCAGGAATCACAGGCTGTTGGGCCTAATCTTCAGCACACCCTGCTGCCCAGGAGCCCTCTCTTGCAGGAAGCCCTCCTGGATTGCCTTGACCCTCTGGTTGTAGGAACCTGGTGAAGGGAAGGTGTCAGGGAAATAGGGACCCCAGAGAGGCTGACCAGACTGAGCTATGGGAGGAAAGGACAGTCCGAGAAGAGGACGGAAGTACTCCCAGGGTGAAGGGAAGCACTGAGCTGGGCAGAGAGGATGACAGGTCTGGGTTTGATTCCCAACTCTGGGTGTGGATTTCTCTTGTTTTTCCACTAATGACCTTTTTTTTTTTTTTCCTGTTCCAGGGTCCAACCCAGGATCCCACTTTGCTCTGAGTGTCCCACTGTCCGTTAGGATAGCACGATGGTAATTTTTAAATAATTTGCATAATTCCTGCTTCGTGCTTCACCGGGAAGTCAGCTCCATGAAGGCAGTGCATTTGGTCTGCTGTGTTCCCCGATGTGCCTGGAACAGCACCTGGTATAAAGTAAGTGCTCACTAAACACACGTGGGATGCTTGAGTTCGTGGGTGGGACAGGCCAGAGCCCGAATTCCTCCCCTGGGTTCCCGTGGACACCTGGCGGCTTTGGACAGGTGATAGTACCAGTCCACACGGGTTGACCCTCCCAGACCCACAATGCCCTGCAGTTCAGCCTGGTGCGGACAATCAGCCCCCGGGGACGGAGAGAAGAAGCTGAGGCTGACAGACAAAGTCACCTGGGCCCAAACCAGAAACTGATTCAGGAGCTGGACTTGCTCCCTCCCTCGTGGAGCCATCTCACCTGCTGCGTCTGGGCGTGCGAGGAGGGCTCCCAGGTGGAGGGAACCGCTCACCAGGAGAACATTCAACACTTCAGCCCTTTCAGGGGATCCTACGCCTCCTTCCCATGCCTGGGGCTCCTGGGCGCAGCAAAGAAAACCCCAACGCTAATAACCAGTCCTCACAGGCACTCACTCTCCGCTCAGCACCTCCTGCCTCCGCCCAGCCCTCGGCTGCTGCCCTGCAAGGTGGGTACCAGGAGTCTGATTGAAGATGGGGAAACCGGCTCAGGGGTGGCCCTGCGCTCTGACCGAGGTCAGCAAGCCAAGAACAGAAAGGGCCTCCTGCCTGCTTCTCCCCATGGCTGGCTCCTGCTCTCGCTTCAAGTTTTAGCTCAGTTGTCACCTCCCCCTGGAAGCTTCCCTGGCCCCAGTCAAGTGACTAGTCTGGGCTCCCACAGCTGCCTGTGTGTCCCTCGTCACAGCCCGGACTTGGCGGCCTGTGTGTGTGTCAGGCCTCTGCTGAGCCTGCTGTGTCCGCCGAGTTTTACAAGTCTCTGAAGCGGGTGCTGTGACTGCACCCATTTTCGAGATAAAGGAACTGAGGCTCCACAAAATGAAGTTTTCTCCCGCCAGGAACGCTGTGGGGCTCACCACCCTCAGCAGCAGCAGCAGATCAGGCCGCCCCTCCCTACCACACACACCCACATACGCACGTGCACACAGGCCCGACGGGAGTTTATCTCCCCAGACACCGGCCTCCCACACGCAGGCAGCCAGCAGGTGGCTGCTCCGCTGACACTTGTAAATGCATCCTCCCGCTGCGGCCCCACTTGCTCCTTTGCTCAGCGTTCAGCCGGGAGGAAGGTGCGGGGAATGGGGCAACGCAGGCAAAGGACGGAGGCTGTTTAGGACCTTCCCACCCACTTGTCTTCTGCCTCCTGTTAGCAGAGGGGAGGGGAGGGGTCATCTGGCCTCTGACCCTGACCTCAGGTTGAGCCAGTGACCTCAGAGATGCTGACAGCCCCCCCGCCCCAGTGCTCTTGGGGAAGTTCTGCGAGACCTTCTGGCCTGTGGGGGCTCCAGCAAGCTTCCACCCCCCTCATCCTGTCCCCCTTTGGGTCCGCCCACTCGTTCTTTCTTTTGTTTTCTTTTTTTTAAAATACATTTTTATTGATTTTAGAGAGGAAGGGAGAGATAGAAACATCAATGATGAGAGAGAATCATTGATCAGTTGCCTCCTGCACACCCCTGGGGATCAAGCTCACAACCCAGGCACGTGCCCTGACAAGGAATCGAACCATGACCTCCTGGTTCATAGGTCGACACTCAACCTCTGAGCCAAGCAGGCTGGGCCCACTCTTTCTTAAGTGGCCTTGGGAGGGGTCTCACCCCACAGATAAATGGGCTGGGGACAGATGGATTAAGGACATGGGGTTGGAGCTTGGGAGGGGGTTGTTATGGCCACTGCCACCACTGGCCCCCCACAGCTCCTGGGCAGCGGGGAAGCCGCCAGGCAGCGGGGAAGCCGCCAGGCGAGGGCCTGCCGGAGGATCCCGGAGAAAATCCTCCTCTCCACACGGGGGTCCCATTGCTCAGGGACGAGGCAGAGGCACAGAGAAGAGGCCCTCTTTCTCGGGGTCACACAGTCCGGCAGGGTGCAAGGCCTGATTCTGGGGTGCCGGCGACACTGGATGGGTTTAGGGTCTGGGGTAACTTGGACTTGGGACCCTTCCCGGCATGCAGATCCAGACCACTTTAGCCACCTCCTCCTGTGAGAGAGGTCGCTACTGGGCCAGCTGTGGGCAACGCACGCCCCCTGCTGCACACGGCGGGAAGCGGCACAGCCATGACCCCAAGACCCGAGCTGAGCCTAACCCGATAGAGCCCCAGTCTGTTCTTCACTAGGCTCAGGAGGCCCCCCCACCCCGCCCCGCCCCGTTCCCTGGCCTTCTGGGGGCAACCCCAGGGATGTCCAGGCCACTCAGAAGAGCTGTACACATTACACCCAACTCAGACTGTCCCAGGTTCTAATCCCACCTCTGTCACGACCTGCTTCTTCTGAGCCTCAATGTCATCATCTGTGAAATGGAACACTTGTAGCCCCTTGCAGGGTTGCTGTGAGGATTCGATGACTTAATTTATGCAAAGTGCTAATAGTGACTGGCACATAATAGGTGCTCAATAAATATTAGTTATACTATTGTTGCTATTATTACCAGATGTGGCGCTGGGCCCTTTCTTAAAAAACAAAACAAAAACAGTTTTATTGAGACATAATTTATGCAATTCACTCTTCTAAAGTACACAATTCAGTGTTTTGGTATATTACATTATTCATTTCTAAAATTATGGTAAATATACAACATAACATTGATCACTTTAACCATTTTAAGTGTACAGTTCAGTGGTATTAAATACATTCACATTGTTGTGTAATTATCACCACCATCCATCTCCAGAACTTTCTCATCTTCCCAAACTGAAACTCCGTCCCCATTAAACACACACTCCCCACCCACCTTCCCCAGCTCCTGGCTCCCACCACCTACTTTCTGTCTCTATGCATTTGACTCCTCTAGGGACCTCCTGTGAGTAGACTCACACAGTATTTATCCTTCTGTGTCTGACTTATTTCACTCAGAATCATGTCCCCAAGGTTCATCCAAGTTATGGCAGGAGTCAGAATTTTCTCTCTTCTTCAGGCTGAATAGTATTCCATTGCATAGATGAGCCACACTGTGCTTCCTCACCATCCGTGGACGGACACAGGTGGTTTCCACCTTTGACTACTGTGACTAATGCTGCTATGAAGCTATCTATTTGCGTCCCTGCTTTCAACTTCATTGGGTAGATACCTGTGAGTGGAATTGCTCGGTCATATGCTAAGTCTATGACTAACTTTTTAAGGAACCACCAACTTTTCCACAACAGCTGCACCATTTTATATCCCCCACCACTATCAATGTTCAAAGTTCTAATTTCTTCACATTCTTGTGAGCACTAAAAAAAAAAAATCCTCACCAGAGGATAAGTTTATTGATTTGAGAGAGAGGAACAGAGAGAGAGAGAGAGAGAGAGAGAGAGAGAGAGAGAGAAACATTGATTCGAGAAACAGCTATCAGTGACCTCCCATACCCACCCAACACAGGAATCAATCTGCAACCCGGGCATGTGCCCTGACTGGGAATCGAATCATGACCTCCTGGTTGATAGGTCAACTCTCAACCACTGAGCCACACTAGCCCGGCAGAATCTGCATTAAAAAAAATTTTTTTTATTGATTTCAGAGAGGAAGGGAGAGGGGGAGATAGAAACATCAATGATGAGAGAGAACCATTGATTGGCTGCCTCCTGCACGCCCCCTACTGGGGATCGAGCTCAAAACCCAGTCACGTGCCCTTGACCAGAATTGAACCCAGGACCCTTCAGTCTGCAGGCCGTCGCTCTATCCACTGAGCCAAACCAGCCAGGGCAGAACCTGCATTTTTTATTCATTATCTTATTTGTGGCCTTGTAGGCTTTATACCCTCATGTCACAGATGTGGAAAATGGAGGCTCGGAGAGATGAACGCTTGGAGGCAGATATTGACAACGCTGGGACTGAACCCACCTCAGTCACACTCCACACCTGCTCATGCCCAGCAGCGCTCATCGGAACAACCTGCTGTGGGTTGAGGAGGTGCTAAAATGGCTCCCTCTGCCTCTGTGACCCCCACTAGCTACCCTGATCCATTTCGTAATTTGGGGCTCAGGGACATGAAGAGATGGATTTAGGTCTTAACCAGGGGCCAATCTGACCCCCAGGGAACGAACGCTTGGCAATGACTGAAGACATTTTTGTTTGTCACAATTTGGGGGGAAGGGGCTACCTTGGCACTGAGTGGTGGAGGCCAGAGATGCTGCTCAACACTCCACAGTGCACATGGTGCCCCCCCAGCCCCCGCCCCCAGGAATTACCGCCCCAAATGTCAGGAGTGCCGAGGATGAGACAGCCTGGCCTAGAGAGAGAGGGGGACCTAGCCGGGGGTGAGAAGAGGTAGGACAGGCAGGCCTAGGTTTGAAATCGCGTCCCTGCCACTGGTGCCTGCGTGTCCTCGGGCAGTTCACTTCCCCTCTCTGGGCCTCAGTTTCCCCCTCCAAAGCGGAATAAAGAAACATTTCATTTATTTGGGCCTCAGGCGGTCTGTGCCATAGTTCCCTGTCCCCCCCCCCACCCCCACCCCCCCCACCGTGCAGGACAGGGCTAGGCACTCAACAAACATTTGTTATCGGGCCTGTCCGGCCGCCCCTGGCTCCAGCTGCAACTGGGCCCTGGGTTGGGGCTGCAGAGAGGAAACAGGAGCAAGGGAGCTGGGAGCCGCTCCAGGGCCCAGTTCCCAGGACTCACAGCTGCATCCTCGCGGGGGATGGGGGGCGGGTGGAGGGGATGCCCAGCTGGCCCTGCCGCCCCACCTGCTGGCGGCCAGGAGGCTCCTTCCCAGGGAAGTTGAGGCTGGCTCTGGGGTCCCTTGGTGGGATCTCCAGGGCCTGTCCACCCCGCCACTGCCCAAACCTCACCGGAGAGTTTATGAGCAACCCGGGACGATGGATCTTCAGCCCTGGGTCAGGGTCAGCCCGCCTCGGGTACTGGAATCTGCATTTTTAAGGGGCTCCCAGGTGATTCCGATGTAAAGGGTTCCCTGGTTGTATTTTAAGAAACAAGCTTCTACCCAAATTCTTGTTACCCAGGTGGGTAAACTGAGTCCCGTAGGGAGCAAGGGTCCTGTCCAGAACTGCACGGTTGATGTTTTTCTCTTTGGCTCTGAGCCTTCCTCTCCCCCCGGGTCTCTTTGTTTCTGACTCTGTCCCCTTCCTCCCCTCTCTTCCGACGGCCCCGGTCCGGGGCGCCCCCAGCATCCGGCCGGTTTCGAGATTCCGGAGGAATCCCCCCAGCCGCCTGGCCCCGCCCCTAGTCCCGCCCCCCGCGGCGGTGACCTGCTTCCATTGGCTTTTTCGTACGCCGCCCGCACTGCTATTGGCTGAGCCCATGCCCTTGGCCCAACCCCCTCCGAGAGGGCGGGGGCAGGCCGGGGGCGGGGCCCGGCGAGGGGCCCGGCGACCCGAGGGCTAGAGCTTCCCGCCCCACCCGCTGGGTTAACCAGCGCGAGTTCCGCGGCGGGCGCATCGGCCCTCGGAGGCGGCGGGACCGGATCCCGGCTGTCGGATCCACGACGGGCCCCGAAGAGCAGGTGAGAGCGCGATGCCGGGCGCATTCCCGGGGCTGCCTGGCCGCCCTCCGTCTCTCCCGCCACGTTGTGCCCCTGCAAAGCTCGCTGCCCCGTCCGCCTGTACTCCTGCCTGGGTCTCCCTCTCCTCTCCCTCTCCCTCTCCCTCTCCCTCGGTCTCGGACCCTCTTCTGCTGCAGGGTTAGGGGAAGGCACAGTGGGTCTGAACTGCCCCCACGGGCATAGAGAGCCCCCCCCCCCACCCCCATGGGGACTCTGATGGACTCTACTCCTTGCACCTGGCGCCAGGTGCTGGGGCCAGATTCCAGGCTGCTGGGAGAGCCAGGCCCAGGCCCACACCCGCCCCCTAGGAGCTCCCCGGTGGCCTGAAGCCTTGGCCTCAGTTTTGCCAGCTGTGAACTGGGACGGTCACCCGCTGAGGTAATTGGCAGGTGAGCTGACCCAGATCTGCCGGCTTCACGGCCTCCTGTATCCTGGGGCCCTCCGGGAGCAGGGGCAGCCCCAGGTGTACACGGGTCTCCATGGTTACCTCCCGAGTAGTCTGAGCCCAGCTGGAGGCGGTGAAGGCCCTGAGGGGCTGCAGATGGGCGAGAGCAGTTGTGCCAGTGGTTGGGGAGTTCAGACCTTGGGATCTGACAAACCTGCTTCCCACTCTGCCACTCACAGATGACTTGGTTCTCCCAGCCTGTTTCCTGTCTGAATAATGGCAGGAACGTGACTCCTGGGGCTGAGTGCTGCCTCCAGGGTTAAATGCAGGAATGTGAGTCTCCTTCATGTCCTCAGGCACTTCCCTTCCCTTCCCTTCCCTTCTCTGGGCCTCAGTTTCCCCCTCCACAATGGAACAGAGAGGCATTTCTCCCGGCCCTCACATCCTCCCACTTTCCCTCTCCCTAGCTGCCCAGGCACACAGCCTCCACCTTCACACCCAGGCATCGTCTTGCCTCAGGGCCTATGTACACGCCGTTTCCCCCACCACCATGCCAGGCCCACAATGTCAATTTTAAAACATAACAAGTTGCCTGGATGGGCTGGGCCAAGGGCTGGGCAGCTGGGAGGGGTGGAGGAGGGCCGGCCCAGGGACGTGGTACCTATGGAAACCATAACAAAGAGCTGCAGCCCGGGCCACACAAACACCTGGGCTGTGCTTCTCGCACTTGGCAGGCTCCGTGGCCTGGGACACCGGCGGCAGGTGAGTGCCCGGGCCCGTGGGGGTCTTGAATCCCATTCTGATGGGGAGCAGGCAGGAGGTCCCTAAGAGAAGAAATTAGGCAGGTGCAGATTTGAGGCCCCATGGTGTCCCCTCCTGCTGCCTCCTGCCGTGTAGCCCTGGGTGTGTCTGAGGCCTGGGCAGGTGAGGGGCCTGTTGGCTGCTTGGTGGTCTAATGAGGTGGATGTAGGAGGCCTCAGCGTCTCTGTCTGTCAAATGGGGCCACAAGACGGTGCCCAGGAAAAACCAGCTGTTGGCATGGAAACAGCCACACTTAGAGGCAGATGCTGACTAATAACTCATGCTGGTCTGGCTTCAGCTCCAGGTGTGATAAACACCGAGAGCTGGGAGCCGAGAGCTGGCAGGACGAGGCCCAGCTCCACAGCATACACACACACCTTCTTTGGGATGCCCTACACCCCTCCCTGAGATGACCTCCCCTGGAATCCCACCCTCCTGAGCTTCCATGGAGGGACCACAGGCTGAGTCCTTGAGATCTTCTAAGGCCTTGTCCTCCAGGCCTCAGTTTCCCCTTACGTCCAGTGCGGTGGTGGTGGTTGGGAGCGTCCACCTGGGGGAGCCCCCCTCCAGAGAGGCTGCTGCTGTGCTACCATGTAACCGTGGGATAACTCTGTCTCTGGGTCTCAGTTTCCCAGGCTGAACAGCGGGGCCCAGGAATGAGATCTCTATGACCCTCTGAGAGGTCGTGTATTCATTCAACAAACAGATTCTGAGCACCTACTGTGAGCCA
>NW_005871660.1:24388-42533 GCF_000147115.1 Myotis lucifugus
AATGGGGAGTCGGATGGATGGGGACGTTAGTTTACATGCGTGTTGGTTCCGAGAGGGCCTCCTGAGGAGGTGGCATTTGATCTTGTCATTCTTCCTGAATGACAAGGAAGAAACAGCTACTGGAGACCTGGGGGGAAGGGCATTCCAGGCAGAGGGCACAGACCCAGCAATGGCCCTAGGGCAGGACCTTGCCTGGTGTGTGGAGTAACAGGGAGGAAGCCTGTTGGGGCAGAGTGAGCTGGGGAGGAGGAGGAGGGAGGAGGAGGAGGAGGAGGAGGAGGAGGAGGAGGAGGAGGAGGAGGAGGAGGAGATAGGGCAGGGAGATGACAGAGGAGGTGGATAGCCTGGAGGGAAGTGAGCAGAGGGCTGGGGCCCCACTTAGGTGTTTACTGGCGCCCTCTGGTGGCTGCTTCAGGGAGGACAGCATGGGGCCAGGGGACCAGGGATGAGGCCTGGGGTCGGTGAGAATGGGGTGAAGCCAGAACTCATTTAGGAGCTGCATCCACTTTCCTGCCCTGTGACCCTGAAGCTTCCACTTAGCCCCGGCTGGTCCTGTGCTTCCTTGCATGGGTTTGGCAGTGGTCTTCCAACTTTCCTGTTTGGCCCCCAGACCCTTCCTTCGGTAGAAATCTGACCACAGTTGAAAGTGTCCTGGCTTTCACTGCAGCCCGGCAGGTGGCCAGACCCTGCTTGTCTTTGGGGTGGCCCCAAGGGCTCTAGGAAACCCAGTGTGATAACCACTGGTGTCTCCCCAACCTCAGACAAGCAGATTCCCTTTCCCTTTGGCCATATTTAAAGTGAGCACTGACCGAGCAGTGTGAGCGATGGTTGATAAAGGGCTCCTGTAGCGGGAACCTGCTGTTGTGTGGGAACAAGGTCTGTTGCCACAGTGGGCAGAGGCGGGGGGCCCCCTGAGGCCATCCTTGGCCATTGCAGCCGGGACAGAGAGGAGAGAAGGAGTGGCTGGTGTGCATCAATTATTGACACCCTTTGTGTGGGGCATGAAGAATTCATGGGGCGGGGCAGGCTGCCCGTGGGCCAGTGGCACCCCGGAGCAGTCTCACCCCGGCTCACGAGAGCCCCTTGCTGTCTTTTCAGGAATTTTGCCATTTACTAAAAATGACAGACTCTGAACTTAGGGTTAATGACACTGTATTAGAAATAAGGTCTGGAATGTTATGGAGCCACGAAAAGGAGTGGAGCACTCACCCACACGCACTGCAGTGTGGATGGACCTTGCACGCATGATGCTCAGTGAGAGCAGCCAGACCCAGAGGGCCACACAGCGTGCGGTTCCGTTTATGTGGAATGTCCAGGACAGCAGATCCAGGGACAGGAAGTGGGTCTGGTTGCCTGGGGTAGAAGAAGGGGGGGTGGGGGGTGACTCCCAGGAACAGTGGGAGTTGGAGTGTCCAGAATGGGAACGGGGACAAAGGCCGGCGTCCAAAGCTGAAACGGGGTTGGCAGAGAGCAAAAGTCTGAAGCCTGGACCGGGCTCCAGTGTTTGGGGGAAGCATGTAGGGGGCAGGGCAGGAGCCAACAGAGCCGCTGGGTGTCTGGACACCCATTTCACAGAAGGGAAAGCTGCCCCAAGGGGCAGGGGCTTGTCTGGAGCCACTGTGGCCTGTGAGGGGCTGTGAATGGGCCTGTGGCCTTGTGTTCCTCTAACAGCCGGACGGGTCCTGCCCCAGGACCGGTGGACAGGCCGCTCGCTCTGCCTGGCTCAGCCTTCCCCCAGACCTTGTCCTTTCAGTCCCAGCTCCAGGGGCGCCACCTCAGAAAGGCCTTCCCGACAACCCCAGCCCATGTCACCTGCCTGTTCCTGTCACTTCCCCCCCTGCCCCCATGGCCCTGAAATTATCCTGTTTATTTCCACGTGCATTGATTTCTGGCCCTCGATCCAGTGTGGGCGACCTCTCTTCAGGGCCATTTTGGAAATTTGGAAAACTTCTTTTTTTTTCTTTTTTTCTTTTTTTTTTGCTTCTGATAATAGCAGGATGTTCTAGCATTTGGGGGCAGGGACCAGGGACACTAGGTGTCCAGCCACGCTCAGGGCAGCCCTCGGCCTCCACTTCCTAATGTCCTGCCAAAAACATAAGCTGACGAGTGGGGGTGTTTTTTTTGCACCATTTTAATATTCAGTGAATATTCCTGGGTAAATTGAAGGGAGATGGAACTCTTTTGGTAGGCATTTATAACTATACTAGAGGCTCGGTGCGTGGATTTGTGCATCGGTGGGGTCCCTCCGCCTGGCCTGTGACTCTCCAACATCCCCCGAGGGGTCCCGGATTGCAAGAGGGTGCAGGCCAGGCCTAGAGACCCCACTGGTGCACGATCGGGGCTGGGGAGGGACCGCAGGAGGGCTCCAGGGCATGTTCAGCCTGTCTCACCCAATTGGCCGGACCCCAACAGCAAGCTAACCTACTGGTCGGAGTGTCTGCTCCCTGGTGGTCAGTGAGCGTCATAGCAACCAGTTGAACAAACAGTCGGACACTTAGCATATTAGGCTTTTATTATATAGGACTAGAGGCCTGGTGCTTGACATTCGTGCACTAGGGGGGGCAGGGTCCCTCAGCCCGGCCGGTGCCCTGTTGCAGTCCGGGACACCTCAGGGGATGTCCACCTGCCGCGGAGGCAGGAGAGGTTCCCGCCACCACGCTGCACTCGCCAGCCGTGAGTCCAGCTCAGGGCTTCTGCCTGGGCGGCACTCCCCCTGTGGGAGTGCACTGACCACCATGGTGCAGCTCCTGTGTTGAGCGTCTGTCCCCTGGTGGTCAGTGTGCATCATAGCAACCGGTTGTTTCCCCATTGGGTCTATTTGCATATTAGCCTTTTATTATATAGGGTGTTCACCATATGGGCAAACCTCTGATAGATTTGCTCCATCCTTGAGTGCAGTGAGCTTGAGCTTTTAAGGAGGGAAATTCTTTTTAATCAAACATGTCTCACCCTGGCCAGGTAACTCAGTTGGTTAGAAAGTCATCCCAATATGCCAAGGTTTCGGGTTTGATCCCCAGCAGGGCACATACAAGAATCAATCAATAATGCATAAATAGCCCTGACCAGTTTGGCTCAGTGGATGGAACATCAGCCTGCGGACTGGAGGGTCCCGGGTTTGATTCTGGTCAAGGGCATGTACCTTGGTTACGGGCACATCCCGAGTGTGGAGTGTGCAGGAGGCAGCTGATCGATGTTTCTCTCTCATTGATGTTTCTAGCTCTCTATCCCGCTCCTTTCCTCTCTGTGAAAAATCAATGAAATATATATTAAAAAGAATAATGCATAAATAAGTAGAACAACAGATTTCTCTCTTCCTTTTTCTCTTTCTCTAAAATCAATTAAAAAACAAACAGACATGTCCTGAGGACCTACTGAGTGCCTGTCAATGTGAAAGTGTTTTACAGCTCTTGTGGCATTATCTTACTTTCTGTTTATATTACAGTTTGGGCCAGATCCTACTTTTAAATTCATTTAGCATTGTAAAAAACAAGCTATAAAATATAGTGAGGGGCTTAAAGATATAGGTATATACACTTAATAGTAAGTGCTCCGCTTGATGAGATATAAACTCACCATTTTAAAGTATTCAAATTCCAGATCATTCCACCACCCCTAAAAGAAGCCCTGTCTCCATCAGCAGTCAGTCCTCACCCCCTGCCTCCAGCCCCTGGCAACCCGCTTTCTGTGGATCTGCCTCTTCTGGACATTTCACAGAAATGGAGTCACACGCTGTGTTGCCTTTTGGGTCTGGCTTCTCTCACTGAGCATCATGTGTTCAAGGTCCACCCATTGTAGCTCCTTTTCATGGCCGAGTAATATTCCAGTGTATGGATCACATTTTGTTTACTCATTTGTTGATGGTCATTGGGGTTTCACTTTTGGGCCACATGAATTGTGCTGCTCTGAACAAGTGTGTGTGAGTTTTTGTGTGGACGTGTGTTTTCATTTGGGGGAGCAGACGTTAGGAGTGGAGTTGTTGGGTCATGCAGTAACTCTGTGCTTGAGGAACTGCCAGAACTGTTTTCCACAGCAGCTGCACCGTTTTCCATTTTCATACCGTCTGTGCGTGTGAGGGTTCGTTTCTCCACAGCCTCACCAGCACCTGATCCTGCCTTTCGTTGTTGTTAATCCTCACCCGAGGATATTTTTTCCGTTGATTTTTAAAAATATTTTTTTTTTTATTGATTTTAGAGAAGAAGGGAGAGGGAGAGAGAGAGAGAAACATCAATGATGAGAGAGAATCATTGATCGGCTGCCTCCTGCACGTCCCCCATTGGGACAGAGCTCGCAACCAGGACATGTGCCCTGGCCGGGAATTGAACCATGACCTCCCAGTTCATAGGTCAACGTTCAACCACTGAGCCACGCTTTTCCATTGATTTTTAGAGAGAGTAGAAGGCAGGTAGGGAGGTAGGAGGAAGTGAGGAGGAAGGAGAGAGTGTGAGAGTGAGAGAGAAAGAGTGGTGTGTGAGAGATGTGAGAGAGATACACCGGTTGGTTGCCTCCTGCACATGCCCTGACGGGGGGCTGGGTATCGAACCTGCAACCCAGGTACATCCCCTTGACTGGAAATTGAACCTGTGACCCTCTGGTGCTTGGGCCAGCGATCTAACCACTGAGCAACCGGCCAGGGTGATATTGTCTTTTTTCTAAGAGCCGTCCTGGTGGGCGTGAAGTGATAGATCATAGCGGCCAAGGATGTGGACCACCTTTTCAGCTGCTTATTGGCCATTTGTGTATCTTCTTCAGAGAAATGTTAGATGTTCTTTATTTAAATATAATTCACATACCATAAAGTTCATCTTTTAAAGTGTACACTTCGCTGGTTTTTAGTGCAGGCGTATAACTCAGAGACGTTCTATATTCGTATGGCCCCAGATTGAAAAGAACACGAAGCATCCCAGACGCCAGCCCTCGGTCCCCGCAGATGGTGGCCTGTTTCACCATCTATTCATTTTACTTTTAAACTGGTGATAGTGCCTGCGGAGTCCGTTTCAGGGGAGAACGGGAGCACCCAAAGGATTTTGTAATAAGGAATTGGCATGGGGTCTAGAGGGTCGGGATCCCCAGCAGAGCAGGGACCAGATCTCTTTTTGTCATCGGTGTCTTCCCAGTGCCTGGTACACAGTTGGTGCTCCATAAATGCTCATTGAGCATCTGAATGAATGTTCTGGCACAGCCTCTAAAACGTTAGTGGGCTTTTCTGGCTTGTAATGACAGTGGGGTTCTGGCATTTGGTGGCCCCCGAACCTCGGGGCAGTTCCTGGAAAGACCCTGACTCAGAAGGGCTGGCGTGGCGCAGCCTGGCCATCTCCTGGCTTGTTCTCCCTCCGACCTGTGTGAGCACAGCAGGCAGGAAGGAAGGCCAGGGTTTATTTTGATCCATGACCTGCTGCCCGCCCCCCCCTCCCTGGTTGTTTGCAGTGTTTCTGGCAGAACAATGGGTCCGGGAGGAGGGGTGGGCCTGCAGCTGGGCTGGCCCAGGTGTGGCGGATCTGGGGACTGGCTGGAGGAGCTAGAAGTGTGGAGGCTGGGGAGGGAGGCTGCAGCTGCCTCCACTCCCACCCCTTTTCCTTCTGGCTTGGGGAGGGGGTGCTGCTGGGGCCCAGGTCCTTTCTAAAGACTGCAAATAGGCCCAACTCCCTCTAGAACTAGCACGCCTCACCTCAGGACCTACAGATGGGAAGGTCAAGGCCAGAGAGGCCCTGCCTGGGCTCACACAGCAACCAAAATAGGCAGAAGGAACTGGGCTCCAGGGCCCTTGGGGTCCAGAGCCTGGGCCTCATCCCTGGACTCAGAGAAAGTTCCTCTCTGAACCTCAGTTTGCCCATCTGTAAACTGGGGAGATTAGACCCAGGCCTTGGGAGTGCTCTCTCATTCCAATGTTTGCAGACATCCTTTCCCTGATACATTCCACAAACACGGGCCACCTGGTATGTACCAGGCCCTGGGCTGGCCACTGGAGACGCGCTGTGATCAACCCCTGCACGTGCCATTGGGTCAGCCAGGCGGACATGGAAGCCAAGGTCTCGGGGCCACAATGGAGGATGCCCAGGGCGTCGTGGGAGCCAAGGGGCACCTGGCCCAGCCTGGGACCTCTGGGAAGGCTTCCAGGAGTGGGTGACGGTGATGCTGAGACTTGAAGGATGAGCAGGAGTTTATAGAACGAGTAAAGGGAATGGAATAGAATGTTCTAGAGAAACTGGTGGGAGGGCATCTGGGAGGCGTAGGTACTTGTGCCCAGTGGCCAGCCTGACGCTGCCGCTGTCACAGAGGCCTTCTCATCCAGGTTGCTGGGTGGCTTCGGGGTCCAGCCTCTTGCCCAGGGGACGGGCACAGCTGGTGGGCATTGGGTTGGCCATGAGCTTCTGCTCCAGGGCAGAGTTAGTTCTTATTTTCCCCATTTATAAATGGGGGAACCGAGACACAGGGCAGTATGTCTCTTGACCTAGTGGTCAGAGGGCTGATTTTGTCATGGGGGACAGCTCCCGACCCCCCAGGACTGGGGGTGACTTGCAGTGTCAGCTGGGAACGGTGGAGGGGCTGACGAGCAGCGGCGCTGGGGGAGCACTGTGTTCCTGTGTGGCCTTGGGCAGTGGCTCGGCCTCGGTGCTTGCTTTTGCAGAATGGGCAACCTGCCCACTGCCCGGTGGAATGACAAAACGGGCACATGTGCCGGCCAGGGCCTGCCACACGGTGCTGAGTCAGTGGTACCCTAGCTTAGGCCCCGGCCTGTGTCGCCCCGAGGTCTGGTGACTGGTGTGGGGGGCAGGGAAGGCTGCTCCAGGAATCCCTGTGCCTGCCCTAACCTCGGAGAGGGCGGCCAGGGGTTGGCCTTCTCCCGGGGTCTGAGCTCCCACAAAGACGGGCTTTGTAGGAGCCCTTGGGTGTGAGTGGGAGCCCACAGCACATTCCTGGTCTGGCCAGCCTGGGGCCAGGGTGGGGGTGGATTCTGACCAGGGCCTGGGGCTGGGGGTGGGTCTCGGGTTCCTCTTACTCACTCGGCAGATGTTTCTGGAATCTCCAAGGACACAGCGGGTAAGGAATCAGGCCTTTTGCCCCCAGTGTGGCCTGGGGCGGGGCAGACCAGAGGGAGCAAAGCCAGGGGGAGCAGAGCAGTGATGGGGGAGCCTGGGGCGTGTATGGCCCAGAGGAGGTGCCTCCCCTGGGTTTGACTGTTCGGGGATAGCTTTCCGGGGGAGGTGGTATCCAGGCTGAGCGGAGGGATGAGGCTACAAGGGGGAGAGGCCATGCTGAGGGGCAGGGCCTTGCGGGCTGTATAGGAGCCACCAGGAAAGGGGCAAGGCCCGGGGCCGGGGGAACTGATGCTGGGCCTCTTTCCCCGGCAGGGCTAATGGACACCTTCAGCACCAAGAGCCTGGCCCTGCAGGCCCAGAAGAAGCTCCTGAGCAAGGTGGCGTCCAAGGCGACCGTGGCCGTGTTCATCGACGACACGAGCAGCGAAGTGCTGGACGAGCTGTACCGCGCCACCAAGGAGTTCACGCGCAGCCGCAAGGAGGCCCAGAAGGTGCTCAAGAACCTCATCAAGGTGGCGGTGAAGCTGGGCGTCCTGCTCCGCAGCGGCCAGCTGGGCGGGGAGGAGCTGGTGCTCCTGCAGCGCTTCCGCCAGAGGGCGCGCCGCCTGGCCATGACGGCCGTCAGCTTCCACCAGGTGGACTTCACCTTCGACCGGCGTGTGCTGGCCACCGCCCTCCTCGAGTGCCGGGATCTGCTGCACCAGGCCGTGGGCCCGCACCTGACCGCCAAGTCCCACGGCCGCATCAACCACGTCTTCGGCCACTTTGCCAACTGCGACTTCCTGGCCGTGCTCTACGGGCCGGCCGAGCCCTACGCCTCCCACCTGCGCCGGATCTGTGAGGGGCTCACCAGGATGCTGGACGAGGACAGCATCTGACCCCATCCTGCTGGGCTTGGGGATCTGCGGGTTTATAGTTTATGACCTCTGATCCCCAGTCTGATTCTAGCCAAACTCCCCAGACAGATGACCTGCCCCCTTTCAGAGGTTGCTGAACGGTTTAAAGCAGCGGTTTTATGGACCCTTGTGACCTCTCCCACCTCATCTCTCTGGAGAGAGGAATTCAGCGTGGAAACTGGCACAGCCTGCGAGGCCAGTGGCCTCCCCACGCACCTCGAGACCGCTCTCTGCTCAGGTCCGTCTGTCCTGAACCGTGACAACCGATGGCCCCCCTCAACTCACTGGATGCCATCTGACAGCTGGTGCTGCCCACTTCATGTTGTAACCTGGGCTTTCTAATTCCTTCAGAAAGGAGTCACACTGAACTGGAAGAAAGTAATGGGGTGAGCAGTGTCCCCCCCTTTGTGGAAGTTCTAACCCCCAGGACTTCGAGTGTGACCCAAATTTGGAAAACAGGGTCGCTGCTGACACAATGGGTTAAGATCAGATCTCAGTGGCGCACAGTGGGCCCCTAACCCAGTGTGACCGGGACACTTCTAAAAGGGAGAAATTTGAACGAGAGGAGAATGCCATGTGAAGGTGGAGCAGACATTGGAGGGAAATGCTACAAAACAAGGAACACCCAGGGTGGCAGCAGCCCCAGCCCTGGGAGCGGGGCGTGGAACCGCCTGGCGGAAACCTGGACCTGAGACTTCTGGCCTCCGTGACTGAGGAAACAAGCCTCTCCTTTCAGCCGCCCAGCCCAGGAGTGAGCGCAGGGAGCCATGAAGGGGGCTGCAGGGTGCCGGTGGATGGGTGAGGACACCTCAGTTTACTTGGGATCCTAGCTCTGACTCCCACGGGGGAGGGGACAGTGCATTCTCCATACCGGGCACAAGGAAAAAGACATCTGAGATGCAGGCACATTTTCCAATGATCATTTCATGTTTGAAAAGCAAACACACTAACAAATGTTTTTCAGACCTCAGAAAGCAAAGCTCACAAATCTTGGCTTTGGGGACACCCAAAAGATGCGGTGATCCTCAGCTCGGGGCACGGACAGATATGTGGGGTGTGGGAGTGCATTTGCACATTTTGTCAGCAGGGGGCATAGATTGCAAAATGGCCACAAGTCCCGCCAGGTCAGGAAGGCTATTCTGGGTGCCCAAGGGAGAGGGGGAATGACCTCCTGTGACTGTTTCACAGAACTGGGCCTAGGTCCTTCGGGGCAAAGGTTGCAGACGGGAAGCCTGCAGGCCGCATTGGTGAGAAGATGGGTTTGCTTGCCCCCAGCCTGTGTTTGAGCCATCTGGAATCAGTTGACAACATTTAAAACTGGGGAACTGCACGTGCCAATCCAGATTTGGAGTTTCTCTCTAAACCCCGGCTAGGCCTGCATTGCCTGCTGGTGAAGCTGCAGAGGTTGCCCCTCTCTGCTTTGCCACAGTCTCCACCTCTCCCTTTTGCCTCTCCCTGGCCTGCTGTGCTGGCTGATAAGATTATGCCCCCAGATTCAGGTCAGCCTTTCTGTGGTTTGGTCTCTGCTTCCTTGAAGAAGCCAAAGCCTTTCACCGGAGAGCCGGCTGTTCCTACCTCCTACGTCACCGCTCCAAGGCCAACTTTCCCACTTACCTCTCCAGTCAAGAGACAGAGCTTCATATTCAAGAGCAAACGCGCATTTTGAGTAGCCTGAGAAGCCCCAGATGAAATTCTTTGCCCTCAGCTCTGCTGACTGAATTGATCAATATGCATAATGCTTGTACTTGTTCCTGGATGGGCTGTTCTGCCTCTTGACTCTTTATAAGTTTGGGATTTAATTTTGAAAAACCAAAGAGCACTACAGAACAATTTAAATAAAAGCACACGTCTTCCACTGACATTCTGTGAAACTGACTTGAATTGCTTGGTGCCGAGTTTTCTCCTTTCTTGGGGTTTTTGCCTTTTAAAAAACAATTTTTCTTGAGCCCTTCCTGGCTGGTGTGGCTCAGTTAGTTGGGGCATCGTCCCATGCACTGAAGGGTTGTGGGTTCAATTCTGGGTCAGGGCACATGCCTAGGTTGTGAGTTTGGTTCCTGGTTGGGGAGCATACGGGAGGCAACTGATCAATGTTTCTTTCTCACATTAATGTCCCTCCCTCCCCACTTTCTTCCCAATCAATAGGCATGTCCTCGGGTGAGGATTGGAAGGGAAAAAAATTTTTAAAAAATATTTTTTCGATTCCAGTTGACATACAATATTATATTAGTTTCAGGTGTACTGCATAGCGGTTAGACATGTATGTAACTTATAGAGAGATCACTCTGATAAGTCTAGTACTCACCTGACACCATACACAGTTATTACAATATTATGACTATACTAGAGGCCCGGTGCACGAATTTGTGCACGGGTGGGGTTCCTCTGGGTGGCTGCAGGGATCAGGCCAAAACCCGCAGTCTGACACCACCTGCAGCTCCTGCCTGTCGCTCCCGCTCATCCTGGCCTCACTGTGCCTGCCGAGGGCTCTCGCCCAATCAGTCCCAATCAGGAGAGGCTCGCACTGCCGCGCTCACCAACCATGAGCCCTGCGTCTGGCGCCCTCCCAAGGGGAGTGGCCTGCGGGATCGGGCTGAAACAGGCTCTCCGACATCCCCGAGGGGTCCTGGATTGCCAGAGGTTGCAGGCCAGGATGAGGGACCCCACCGATGCACCATCGGGCCAGGGAGGGACCGTGGGAGGGCTCCAGGGCATGTCCGGCCCATGTCACTCAGTCCGGATCAGCCAGACCCCAGCAGCAAGCTAACCTACCCGTTGGAGCATCTGCCCCCTGGTGGTCAGTGCACGTCATAGCGAGCGGTTGAGCAGCCTTAGCATATCATTAGCATATTACTAATATTACTTTGATTGGTTGTTTGTTCTGCCGTTTGGTCTATTTGCATATTACCCTTTTATTATATAGGATTCCCTAGGTTGTATTTTATACTCCTGTGTCTACTGTAACTGGCAACTTGTATTTCTTATACCTTTTATACCTGGCCTCCCATCTCCTCCCATCTGGCAGCCTTCAGTTTGTTCTCTGTATCTATGAGTTTGTTCATTTTGTTTTTTATCTTTATGTATGTATGTATTTATTTAGAGAGAAAGGGAGAGGGAAAGAAACATGGATGAGACAAACATCGATTGGTTGCCTCCCTCAACCTGGATATATGCCCTGACCAGGAATTGAACAGGCAACCTTTCGGTGCAAGGGACGATGCTCAACCAAGCCACAGCAACCAGGTCATTTTGTTTTTTATATTCCACATGTAATCATATGGTATTTGTCTGACTTAGCATAATTCCCTCTAGGTCAGTGATGGCGAAACTTTTGAGCTCGGCGTGTCAGCATTTTGAAAAACCCTAACTTAACTCTGGTGCCGTGTCACATATAGAAATTTTTTGATATTTGCATCCATAGTAAAACAAAGATTTATATTTTTGATATTTATTTTATATATTTAAATGCCATTTAACAAAGAAAAATCAACCAAAAAAATGAGTTCGCGTGTCACCTCTGACACGTGTGTCATAGGTTCGCCATCACTGCTCTAGGTACATCCATGTTGTTGTAAATAGTAAGATTTCATTCTTTTTTTATTGTATATATCCATCACACCTTTATCCATTTGTCTATTGATCGGCTCTTAGGGCTGCTTCCATATCTTGGCAACTGTAAATAATGCTTCAGTGAACATAGAGAAGTATATTATTATTTTATTTTTTTATTTCAGAGAGGAAGGGAGGAGGAAAGAGACAGAGAGAGAAACATCAGTGATGAAAGAGAACCATTGGTTGGCTGCCTCCTGCACGCCCCACACTGGGGATTGAGCCAGCAACCCAGGTACGTGCCCTGACTGGGAATCAACTGTGACCTGGTTCATAGGTCAATGCTCAACCAGTGAGCCACGCTGGCCGGGCAGCATATTATCTTTTTGAATTAGTGTTTTTGTTTTCTTTGGATAAAGACCCAGAAGTGCAATTGCTAATGGTATGACTGCTCTCTTTTTAATCTTTTGAGGAAACTCCATACTGTTTTCCATAGTGGTTGCACCAATTTTCAATTCCATCAACAGTGCATGAGGGTTTCCTTTTCTCCACATCCTGGCCAACATTTGTTGTTTGTTGATTTATTGATGATAGCCATTCTGACAGGTGTGAGATGAGATCTCATTGTAGTTTTTTAAAAAAGTATGTTTTTTATTGATTTCAGGGAGGAAGGGAGAGGGAGAGAGAAACATCAACAATGAGAGAGAATTATCGATCGGCTGCCTCCTGCACGTCCCCTATTGGAGATGGAACCTGAAACCTGGACATGCACCCTGACTGGAATCGAACCAAGACTTGCTGGTTCGTAGGTGGACACTCAACCACTGAGCCACACCAGTTGGGCTCAGCTGAGTTTTGTGGGAGCTCCCTTGTAGGCAACTACCTGCCTTTAAGATTGTCTTCAACCTTTGGCATTTTAGTCTTGGTGTGGCCTCTTTGAGACTCAGCACTTCCTGGCATTGTATGTCTGCTTCCTTTGCCAGGGTAGGGAAGTTTTCCATCATTACTTCTTCAGATAGGTTTTCTTTTCCTTTTTAAATCCTCACCGGAGGATATTTTCCCATTGATTTCTAGGGAGAGTGGAAGGGAGGGAGAGACAAAAACATCGATGCGAGAGAGAGTGAGTGAGAGAGACACACATCAATTGGTTGCCTCCCTCACATGCCCTGACCAGGGCCAGGGATCAAGCCTGCAACCCAGGTACATGCCCTTGACTGGAATAGAACCTGGGACCCTTCAGTCAGCAGCCTGACACTCTATCCACTGAGCCAAACCAGCTAGGGCAAACTACCTTCATTTAAAATTTTTTTCTTTTTGCTGTCCTAATTGGGTATTTTCCACTATCTTGTCTTCCAAATCGCTGACCTGATCCTCTGCTTCATCTAATCTGTTGTTGATTCCCCCTAGTGCAGTGATTTTTAACCTTTTTCATCTCATGGCACATAAACTACTAGAATTCTGTGGCACACCTCTTCGATGGTTGTTCTGAGAAGTTATTCTTCACACTCATGACCTCAATCTGACACTGTCCGACTGCAGGGTCCGCCGGGGGTGTGGACAGAGGAGAGCCTTGCTCTGCTTCCTCCAGGTGAGGCTTCGGACAGGACCCCAAATGCTCCCAGCCCACTGCTGCTCTGGCAAGTGGGGCTTAGCAGTGTCCAGGCCCTCAGGTCGGCACAGGGGAGTGAAAGGTAGAGAGAGGCCTCCGTTGATCCAACATGGTGATTCCAATTAGGAGGGACCCCGATTCATAGCCACACGGTTTCCTGTCCTCTTGTTTGCTTGTGAAGACACAGAAGTTAGGCTCAGGTCAGGCTCCCAGCCTCCCCCCCCCCCCCGCCCCCTAGCTGGGAGACCAGGGCACCTGATTTGGGTTTCACTTATTTTTGTTTGCCTGTGATTTTTTTTAAGTCACCCTACTACAACCTGGTTTTAGAAAACTAAGCAAAGCCAACACCTGGGTCAAAAGAGGTCGGCCCTGGAGTGCTCACCCCCCACCAGGGTCCTGTGTGACCTGCTGGGTGTGGCGGGTCTGCCCGACGTGTTCAGGGAGTTGCAGTGCCCGGGCCTAGGAGCAGGCTCACGCTGCCTCCCTCAGATCTCACTGCTTTTGTCCCTAGAGAAATGCTGTGCCTCAAACTCCGTGTCTTGGGGGACACAGCCCACCTGTTTCCAACAGAGAAGGGGAGTGAGGGCAGCCAGCCTCCTCTGTTGTCACCCCTGGGCCCTTGCCCCTCACGCCCTGCCAGGCGGGCACCAGCACCAGACACCCAGTCCATGCAGTTCCCTTTAAACTCTTATTTATTTAAATACAAAAGGACATTTCACTTCTTCCCAGTTAGTCTGGAAGGTGGTCTCCTGGGGAAGTTGTAAGAAAACAGTCAACCTGAGGTCAGAGGGCAGCAGGACTACTCTTCCCCGGAGCATCGGAGTCTGGCCTGATCCCAAGGGAGACATGCTGGCTTTAGGAAGCTGCGGCCCCCCAACTGTGCTGATGCCTCTTCTGGTACGACAAGCAGCAGCGGGCTCAGACCCACACTCTGTGTTCAGAAGAGCGGGGGCAGGGATGTGTGGTGGTGGTGCTGGGGAGATGGGGAACTGGGAGGGGGGCACAGCACCGCTCAACCTCCTGGCCCCCTGGACTTTGTCCCAGGGCCTCAGCCACCCTGGAACCCGTCTGAGGAGGGCAACATCAGCCAGGCAGAAAACCAACAGTGCCCCCTAGAAAGCCAAACATGTGCCCGATCTCACAGGGCACCGCCCTTTCAGTAGAGATGAGAGGAAGCCGCCCTCAAGGGGGCTGCTGGTCACAGCTCACTGCGTGATGCCTTGGCCACGATCACCAGCTTGGACAGCTCAGCCTTGAACGCCCCGGGCCTGTGGGACACTGCAAAATAAGAAATGCATGGTAGGGCCCTTGAGACTGCCCACATGCTCTTGGGCCAGGGTAGGGCCCGGTGGGGACTGGCAGAGCAGGGGAGCAGTCCCCAAAGCTAACTGCATGCGGAAAGAACCCCAGCCCGGAGAGTCTTATGGGTGAGAGACAGAAAAAACGTGAAGAGGTTGGTGGGCCTTTCCTGAGGGCAGTGGGATCCACAGGGAAGTTCAAGGTGGGGGATTATGGTCATTGGGCCACACTGCAAATGAATGGGTGGGGCCAGGCTGTATCACCTCCTGCTCACACTGGCAAACTTGTTCTAGGACCATACGATGCTTTCACAGCAGGGCCAGGGAATCTGCAAACGCATCCGCCACACCCAGCCAGACCCTGACTCCCTGTGCAATTCTGTGTGCCCTCGGGCTCAGGGTCTGCCCGAAACCTAACATCCTCTGTCCTTGGCCTCTACTCTGAATGGTCCCCACGTCCTCAAGGGCCTGCAAGCGGGGCTCCATCTAGACTCAGGCTCCTCCTCCCTAAAGCACTGCCATGCCATCTTCTTCCCAGGGTTTCGTGCCTAATGACATCCATAGCCACATGGGTTCCTTCACCTCATCTTTCCCCTGAAACCCAGGACCCTCAGGGCCTCCCCCACCCTCCCCGGCTAGCTCCCATGTCCATTATCCTAACCACTCATTTGTCCACCCTTGCTCTGGAACACCAAGCCCCAACTTCAGAGCTCCCCACCTCTTTCTGTTCAGCATCTGCCCTTTGTGGCTAAACATGGCTCAGAGGACTGGGGTGGGTGGCTTTCAGGAGGTCCCAATCTTTTTTTTTGTTTTGTTAATCCTCACCGGAGAGAGAGCGGGGGGCAAAGACAGAGAAACATCGATTGGTTGCCTCCTGCATATGCCCAACCAGGGCCAAGGATGCAACCTGCAACCCAGGTACTTGCCCTTGATCAGGAATCAAACCTGTGACCCTTTGGTGTGCGGGCCAACACTCTAACCATTGAGAACACCAGCCAGGGCTGGAGGTCACAGAGCCCAGGACAGCCAGGCCGTGTGGAGGTCACAGCTCTCCCATGGGCCATGAGCTATCAGTCAGGGATTGGCACAGTGTGGCCCGCCACTCTTGAGCTAAGGGCATTTTAACAAAAATCTAAAGAAAATTGTATTTTGTGACACGGGAAAGTGACGTGACATTCACATTTCCAAGCTCATAAAGTACTAAAGTTTTGTTAAGACGTAGCCACATCCATTCACTGACACGTGGCTGCCCTTTGCCCGATGGGGGCAGGTTGAGCAGTTGCAACAGAGGCCATCGGTCCCACAAAACTGAAAATGTTTACTGCGGGGCCCTTTACAGGAACGGTTACGGATGCCTGGCCTGCAGCCCGGATGTGCCCTGCAACTGTCGACCCTCCCCGCTTGGCCCCAAGGGCCCTCTGTTGTCACCTCCCCCACCTCCCCCAGTATCTGGGTTCCATGTCCACAATCCACCCTTACACACCTGCTGTTTTGGTCACTTCAAATTCCTCATTTTTCAGGGGAACGTCACTCTCTCTTTCAAACGCAGCTTTAGACTGAAAGGGAAAAAGTGGAAACTTTCCTAATCAGGAAAGAACACAATTTGGTTTGCTTTCCCAAAAGGCACAGACTAAAACCTCGTGCGTTTACTGAAGGGCCGGGTGACACTTTTCTGAGCACATAGAGAATCCAGGAGAAGTGGCTGCTAATCTACTTAAGAGATTGTCAACTGGCTTCAAGCTTCGTGCCTTCACTGCAAATCCTCGTAAGAAGGTATTTAATTCAATTTTTCCTTAATTTATGGAAATGGGACAAGCACAGCAGTCTCTTGAATGTAATTTTTAAAAATTAGAACTGTGCTCTCAAATGGGCTAAAATAGAGTTTTAAAGGGACCCTGGAGAGTCATTAGTTCAAAGGTGTGTGTCTGATGTGTCACCTTGGAGCAGCCATGTCTGCAGTTGTGCACTGACTCTCTAGGTGCTGCTGTGAAGTGTTCTGTGCGTGTGATAAAAGCCCATCCTGAGAGGGTTCTTCTCCTTGATGCCCTGGGTGGCCCTGACTCAATCACTGGGCGCGATCTTCGGAGCAGAGCGGTGGCTTCCCTCAAGAAACCACACCCAGCCCTGCCTCCAGCCTGCCTGGCCTCTGGACTCCAGAGCTGCCTGGTCAGTCCCTGTGGCAGAAGCCACTTCCTGGCAAACACTCTCTACCTGGCTGCCTGTCTCCTGCTGGTTCTGCTCTTGGCTGACCCTGAACTGGTGAGGGTGGTGGGAACACGGCAGGCTCTCAGTGTGGCGGCCTCTGGAAAGGGCTGTGGGGTCAGGCGTGCACAGAAGGCTCTGCCCAGGCCGTGAACCACAGGTCTCTGGGGCCAAGGATGCGACACCCACACACATACCGTGAGCCACACGCCTGCCTCAGGGCCACTGCCACCCTTGCGGTCCCTCTTCGTGTCCCAGAGCTGAGCTTCCAGGCAACCCTGCCCTCTAGCTTCCTGCTGGCCTTTCCAATGGGGGCCCCAGCAGGAGACTGGCAGGCAGTAGGAGGGTGACGCCGGGGTGTCCACTTCCTGTCTCTGGAGGTCAGCAGGTCCCGCTTTGGGCACCACCACCGCCTCTTTCCCTGCGCCTCCAAACCTGGGGTCGGCAGTGTCCCACGTTCTTCCAAGTTATGTCACCTCCTCATCCTGCCTGTCTCCCAGGGGACACCTCAGGCACCCACCCCAAGGGCACAGTGATACTCACGTAGGCCATGCCGTACTCGATCTCCGCACCCCGCACCTCTGCCTTGAACTGTGTGAAGTACAGGTAGGACTTGCCCTGGGGCCTGCAGAGAAAGGTCGGGCGAGGGATCAGCCCAGGGTCGCGTGTTTCCAAGCACTGCTGACTGGGAAGTCTGGACGGGGCCCCTCAACATCATTTCCTTTCCTTTTCCAGAACATTCTTCTGGCTGGTTTACTGACAAGCCTCTTTCCCCTTCTGAAGGCAAGCTGTTCTAGGGCAGGGACCCTCATGCTCTTTCACCAAATGCTCTTTCACCAAATGCTGCCAACAATATCCAGGTATTGCATAGGGGCCACAGCAACATCCTGGAGGGTGAGAAATATAGGAGTGAACTAGGAAGCAGGGGGGAGGGCTGGCCCAGGCAGAGGAAATGGTTGCTGCAAAGGGCCCTCAGAGGGTGCAAGTGGGGCATTTAATAAACATGAGATCAGCATGGCCAGAGCAGAGAGAGGAGCCAAGGGAGGAGGACTGGTGCCCTAGCCGGTTTTGCTCAGTGGATAGAGTGTCAGCCCGCGGACTGAAGGGTTCCGGGTTCGATTCCGGACAAGGGCACATACCTCAGTTGCAGGCCCGATCCCTGGCCCTGGTCAGGGCATGTGTGGGAGGCAACTGATCGATGTGATCTCTGACATCGATGTTTCTCTCTCTCTCTCTCCCCATCTCTCTAAAAATCAATAGAAAAATATTGGGTGAGGATTAACACAAGAAAAGAGAGGAGGACAGGTGCCAACAAGGGGGTGATGATGTCTGCAGTATGAAGAGCTCCCACTGGCCACTGTGTGAAAAGCAGACGTAATGGGGTGGGGAACAGAGAAGGCAGCAGGGAGGCCAGGGAGAAGGTGTTAGGGACGGGGGTGTGAGGGGAGGTGGTAGGGGTAAAGAGGTGGCATCCAGAGTCTCCCAGATTCTCAAAACCTCTGCATGGATGGAGGGTCAGTCCATGTCTAAATCTGGAGGCTGAGCAGGTGGCCCCAC
>NW_005871660.1:42633-49393 GCF_000147115.1 Myotis lucifugus
TGGGTCTGTGCCCCCCGAGGGGCTGGTAGCTCACATACCCTGTGAGAGGCAGCGATGTGCACACGGTAGAATGCACCCTGTAACAAGCCTTCCCTGTAATGAGGGGGTCCCTGGCTCCTTCCTTGTGATACTTCTGAGGCCAGGAGATGTGGCACAGGCAGGGTATGACCTGTGAGGATGCTGGGCGCCTGGCCCCTGGGGCCGTGCAGCAGAAAGGCAAGAATCTTCCCAATAGCACTTAGTAAGTACCTGCTGCTTGCTTAGCACTGAGACTGTGGGATGACACCTGCAAGTGTGATTAAAACGTGCTGTGTCGCCCTGGCTGGGTGGCTCAGTTGGTTGGAGCATCATCCTGTACACCAAAAAAAGGTTGTAGGTTCAATCCCTGATCGGGGCACGTATGGGAGGCAAATAATCAATGTTCCTCTCTCTCTCCCCGCTCTAAAAATCAAAGAACATATCATCGGGTGAGGATTTAAAAAATGCATTAAGCCTGGCCAGTGTTGCTCAGTGGTTGAGCATTGACCCATATGCCAAGAGGTCCCTGGTTCCATTCCTGGTCAGGGCACATGCCCGGGTTGCAGGCTCGATCCCCATTAGGGGGCATACAGGAGGCAGCTGACTGATGATATATCATGTTTCTATCTGACCCTCTCCTTTCCTCTCTCTAAAAATCAATAAAAACATTTAAAAATGCATTTAAAAAAGTGTCGTGTCCTTATTGTATACCTCAAACTTACATTTTATTAACCAATGTCACCCCAATAAATTCAATAAAGAAAAAAATGCGCCACTTCCTTTCATTAATGGCGAGTCCCTGCTCTCCCACTGTGTCCAATTTGTTGATCTGTCCCCTGTGTGGACCCCGGTCTACTGAGGGTGAAGCCACAGCTTGGACTTTCTGTCGGGCACACAACAAATGCTCGAGAACTTGGCTCTGCTTAAGTCGCAGTGGTTCTCAACCTGTGGGTCGCGAGCAATGAAAATACATCCTGCATATCAGATATTTACATTACGATTCATAACAGTAGCAAAATTACAGTTATGAAGTAGCAACGAAAATAATTTTATGGTTGGGGGTCACCACAACATGAGGAACTGTATTAAAGGGTCGCGGCATTAGGAAGGTTGAGAACCACTGGTAAGGTGACACATACGAGGCAGAAGAGCCCAGCACAGAAGGGACACGATTCCATGAAGTCCCATCACCCTCCTCCCCACACAGGGCCACGCACTCCCTTTCCTCCATCCCTTCCCCGGCTTACCACCCCCTCAAGGGGGCACCAGCAGTGGGGTAACAAGAAGGGTGAACAAGACATCAGTCCCTGGCAGGGAGGTGGAGCCCATGACCATGAGTATGACGGAGGGTGACAGTGGCAGGTGAGCATCTGGGGAGCCTGACCCCTCTCTCTGGTGCCGTGGCTACTGCCTGGACTGCAGTTCCTCAATCCCACACCTCCTCTTGGCCTCAGTGTCAGTGCGCTTCCCTGGGGAGCTCTCCGGTCCCTGCCAACAAATGTCCCACTCTGGTGGGGGATGCTGACAACGGGGAGCCTGTGCATGTGGGGAGGGGCAAGAAGATACATCAAAATCTCTGCTTTCTGCTCAATTTTGCCGTGAACCTAAAACTGCTCTAAAAAATATGTCTATTAAGAAAAATAAAAACAAAAAAGAAGACAGTACATTCATGCCTGCTGGCAGAAGCATAAAGAAGTCCTCCCTCTGTGGCACTCCGTGTGCCACTCTAGGGGTGCAGGATCCTATTGGAGTGTCTGCCCCTCTCTTTCCCGGCTGCCCAGAGCAGCAGTCCACTCACCGCCCAGGACACCCCACTGCTGAGGCCCACAGCTCACCTCCAGATGGTGCAGGTGAAGTGCTGGTGGTCTTCGCTGGTCCCCAGGCTCATCTGCCACTTCTGGGGAGAGGAGAAAGACATGGGTCAGTCCGGAACTCACAGCCTGGCGAGCGCAGGCTAGCTGAGAGCTGCCCATCTGCTTCCAGTTCTGCAAAGTGAGTGAACCTTTCCTGGACCTCCCGCTGGAGCTTGGCTTCCAGGTGCCCCCACACTCTGCTCAGGGGCAGTGAAACTGCTCTACGTGATACTGCAATAGGGATACACATCATTATACATCTGATCACACCCACAAAATGCACAGCAAGAGTAAGCCCTAACGTCAACTATGAACTTGGGGTGACAACGATGTGTCAATGTAGGTTCACTACGCTGGGGGGGATGCTGACAATAGGGGAGCCTGTGCATGTGGGGAGGGGCAAGAAGATACATCAAAATCTCTATGCCTTCTGCTCAATTTTGCTGTGAACCTAAACCTGCCCTAAAAATAATGGATATTAAGAAAAATAAAATAAAAAAGAAGGAAAGACAATACATTCATGCCTGCTTGCAGAGGCATAAAGTTCTCAGAAAAGACACAAGATTTTAATAATTGTGGATACCTGTAGGATGTGGGCAGGAACTAGACTAGTAGAAGACACTGTCAACCTTTTATATGTTTTTCTTTTTGGATGATGTGAATGTATTAGCCATTTAAAAATTAAAATTTTAGCCCGGCCGGAGTGGCTCAGTGGTTGAGCACCAATCTATGAACCAGGAGGTCACGGTTCGATTCCCAGTCAGGGCACATGCCTGGGTTGCAGGCTCAATCCCCAGTGTGGGGTGTGCAAGAGGCAGCCGATCAATGATTCTCTCTTATCACTGATGTTTCTATCTCTCTCTTTTCCTCTCCCTTCCTCTCTGAAATCAGTAAAAGTATATATTTAAAAAAATTAAAAATTTAAACTGGTTCCAAAACACCCCACTACCTGTGTATTCTAATTTTTATGGCCTCTGGAAATCTGGCCAAAAGGAAATGGAAAACCCGCTCTTATGTTCCAGGCTGCCTAAGGCACTTTCACAGTTTGTTAGTAAATGAGTTTACAGTCCCTCCCAAGAGTAATAATGGACTCAGATTACTGGTACTCTCCATTTAACATCAAAGCTTTTTCATTAATGGGAACAAGGCCATTTTTATGTTAATTAAATGGGAGTAAATGGTCACTTAGATGCCTTTTGCCTGGAGCACCCATGTAGGAACAAATTACTAGTTTACACATACTGTACAATTCACCCTTTTCAAGTGTGCAATTCAAAAAGCAGGTCCAAGAATGGCGGTGTAGGTGGACACAGAGCTCATCCCCTCCTAGAGCACCATGAAATACTTAGCGCACTTCCTCCTGAGAGACAGCTGTGAGCCAACTATACAGCTTCTGCACAACCAAGACACAGAAACCTCACAGAGAAGGCTGAGAAAGCTCTCTGCGAGCTGAGAAGCCCAGACCAGAGGAACCAGTGAGCGCCATTATTTATGTTTTCCCTCTCCATCCAGGTTCTCTGGCCAAACTGTAGGGTGCTGTAGCAGGTCCTCAGCCAGTTCCAGCTAGACCCAGCAGGAAGAGGAGGGTGCCATAGCATGCATACAAGGGGGCCCCTCCACCCGAGATTGACCCAGCAGGTATGACAGGGTGTCCCACTGGCTGTGTGTGCACCCGGAGCCCCCTCCCCCGGTGAAAGTGCAAAGCTAGCAAAATATTGCAGTACCAGCCTACAGGGCTCCCCTGGCCAGAGAAAGTACAGAGGTAGTGAAGTGCTACTGTGTGCTCACAGGGGCCTCCCCACCCAATGAAGATTCGAAGTTAGCAAAATGTTGGGGTACCCACACAGGACTCATGCGGAGTGAGTGGGGCAGTGCTGTGTACGTGGGGGTGCCCCACCCAGAGAAGGTGCAGAACTAGCAATGTGCAGCTGCGTACTCACACAAGGCTGCCTCACGAGGATGTGGTATGTATACACTATGGAATATTACTCAGCACTAAAAAGAAATGAAATCTTGCTGCTTGCAACAATAAGGATGGACCTAGAGTGTAATTGTGCTAAGTGAAATAAGTCAGAAAGAGAAAGACAAACTCCACATGGTTTCACTTATATGTGCAATCTAAAAAAACAAAACAGAAACAGACCCAGAGACATAGAGAACCAGCTGATGGTTATCAAAGTGGGGGGGATGAGGTACATGGGGGTAAGGAAGCCTGGGTACGGTGGGGCTGCTCCTTTGCTCTCTCACAAGCAAAATCAAGGGGAAGGCCAGACCGTATTCCCATTGGAGTTTGGGGCCTTCTTCCAACTCTACTGGTGGTGGCAGAATCAGTTCTTTGTGATTGTAGGACTGAAGCCCTTGTGTCCTTGCTGCCAGCAGAGGCGGCTCTCACCGTCTAAAGCAGCAGTCGTCAACCGGTGGTCCTGGTCCGCAGACCACTGGTGGTCCCTGAGGTCTGAAAGGTTGGCGACCACTGGTGCTTAGAATCTATTTCACTTCCTCTTTTGCCATCAGGTGGAGAAAATGGCCAGCAAGGAAAGGGGGCCCTCAGCCCTACATTGTAAGGAACTGAATTCTGACAACAAATCGAGCCTGGAAGATGAAAGCCAGGCGGCCTGACGCCTCGATTTTAGCTTACGAAGCACCCCCCTGACCACCAGGACTTCTGACCTCAGAACGGAGGGATGATAAATGGGTGTTGTTTTAAGCTGCTAAGTTCATGGTGATTTGTTAGCACAGAAAACAAATGCAACACCTCTAACAGAGCCTCTTGGGAATGGCAGATTCACATCTCACGTCCCTCCTGCTGTCCCGACATCCGTTCACTCTGTGGAATTACCAGTGGAACTGCCGCCACTATTTAACGTGAGCACTCTCGCGTTTACTGGTTAAGGAGAATTCCATGAGTGTAAGTTAACCACCCGTGACAACCCCATTGTCCCGGGAGAGCATCTCCGTATGACAACATGGCATTTTGTACAGCTCACCTCGTTGGTCCCTCCTTGAGAAGCGTAGGTGAAGACACACGTATACTTGTCCTAGAAAACGGAATGGAAAGGAAGGCTCGGTAGGGTGTAATCCTCAGTTCTGAAGGGGCAGGATCCTGGGATGTCTGAGAGGATCCTGCTTTTGAAAACCTACACTGAAGGGGAAGGAGGCAGAGGCAGACTCCGCTGGCGGGGGTCCCGGGAAGCCAGCCCTGCAAAGCCGCCCGGTGACTGACAACCCAGAAGTCCCCTTCCTGCCTCCCTACCAGTGAGCGCCTGGGTCGGGACAAACCCACGTGGCTTCCAGGGAATAAAGAATGGGGAGGAGGAGGCCACCCCCCTCTAACGCACACCCTCTAGGAGCGAGGGCTCTGGGACACCTGCAGGCCCGCTTTGGACGCACAAACGCCTGGGGGCCCGTGTCTGCGCTGCTGTGGCTCTCGGACAGGTGCAAACCTCTCTGAGCCTCTGCTCCTTCCTCTGCAAAACAGGCCTGACACAGAGAGCACCCGGCACAGCACCAGGCTGTAGGCGAGCATTCCCACAAACAGCTGCAATCGACACTCTCACAGAGGCGGAGGAGGAGGATGGAGGAGGATGGAAGAGGCAGCGACTTCTCCAACAAGCTGGGGACAGGGCTGGGCTAGACGTCGGCCTGCGGCCCCAGGAAAGGAGGGCCTGGCCTCACCCTTCAGTGACATGCAAGATGGGGACCTTGTGCAACGGCAGGAAGAGCAGCGTCTGTCCACTTCCCAGTCACAGCTGCAAGGGGACCGACCTTCCGCGCGACCCGGAGCCGCGGACCCGTCAGGCTCCAGCTCCCCTCTCCCCACCCGGGTCCGCCCCGCCTGCAAGGGCTGGGAGCTCGCCTGGGGCTGGGCATGGGGCTGGGCATGGGAGGGGAGGCAGGGACTGAGGACAGAACCCGGCAACTGTGCCCCAAGTCCGCACTCATACTGAGGCCGCACCCCCGAAGTCCGCGCCTTCTCCTCAGGCAGCAGCCCCTCCCCAGAACCCGTCCCCGCGGGCACTTGGCTCAAGCCTCCGGCGCAGCGGCGGCAGTTACCCCAGGGCCCACGTTCTGGGAGAAGGTGTGCACGACGCCGCCGGGCCGCACGTCAAACGCCACCGTCGTGGGCTCGGACACCGCTTCTGCGGGCCTCAGCGCCACGGCCGCCAGGAGCAGCGCAGCCCACAAGCTCGCACCGTCGCCGCCGTTCCTCCTTCCGCTGGGCGCCGCCATCTTGCGATCGGGCCCGCAGGGCCTGGACGGCGGACGGGGCGCGGCGAGGGACACGTTGGGCGTCCCCCGGAGGCCACGTCAGCGTCGGCGCGGTCACGTGACCAGGAGCGCCCTGCCCCGCTCTGGCCGCCATCTTGGGGCGGGGCTTGGGGGGGGGCGGGGCTTGGGAGGGCCGGGAGGGCCGGCGCGCTGAGTGGTCTTGGTTCGGTTCCGTGAGCCCTCACTAAACGCAGCTCTTCCAGTTAGTGACGGTACAAGGAAGGAGGGAAAGAAAAGGGAGCCACTAAAGTTTAAACTAGTGAACGTAAGCTGTGTGAGGGAGATGGAAGATGACCGCTGGGAAAATACCTCATAATCGTTGCAGCCAAGATCCCTTGATGGATACTAAAAATGGGTGGTGGAAAGTTATGAGAAACAGGATGTTTGCATGAACTCAAAGTATTTTCCCCCAAGATACTCATTAATGACAACAAGAAAAAGAGTAATTTTACAATAGAGACACCACCTTAGCCCAGTGATCAAAGTTAACATCACCAAAAATGAGACTGCAGCGTCATGGAGTGCCCACGGGACGCACCTCTGGATTCCTGCCCAAAATGCTGGATTGCAATATATATTAATAAAAGGGTAATATGCTAATTAGACTGGACATCTTCCAG
>NW_005871660.1:52962-53836 GCF_000147115.1 Myotis lucifugus
CCAGTTTCTATCATTCTGTGACTTAGGACTGGTTTCCTCTCCATTTTATTTCACAGTGGGTTATGTAAAAGACATCTTGTTCCTGAGATGATTTTAGCCATCCTACCCGTAAAACATTTTGAAATCAGCAACATAGTTCTATTTTCAACCTGCATGACAATGAACTAATTTCCTTCATATATAGTGTCTACAAACCAATGAGGTCAATAGATCAAAAGAAAGGGGGCAAATTATTACTAGTAAATTAGTGTCTTTAAAACATGAAAATATTCCCACACATAAAAAAATTTTTAGTTCAAGTTACAGTGAGATGCCATGTTTCACCTCTTAAGATTGAAGATAAAAATGTTTGAAAACACGTAATACTGGTGAAGGAATGGAGAAACTGACTCTTCTTCCCTCTTGGCAAAGTGCACACCGAGGCGTTATCTTTGGAAGGCAAGTTGGCAGTATTCTTCAAAAATTAAAAATGAATATGCCTTTAATAATTCTAGGAATTTACCCAATAAACTTAAACATATACCCAAAATATGTACAAGGCTATTGGTTGCAGTATCATTTACACCAGTTGTCCAATTACAGTCTGTGGGTTGAATCTGGCTAGATGCCTGGTTTTGTAAATAAAGTTTTATTGGCACACAGCTATACCTACACTTTACATATCATTGGTGGCTGCTTTTGAACTACAAGGGTGAAGTTGAGTAGTTGGAACACTGATTATCTGGCCTATAAAGCCCAAAATATTTACTATCTGGCTCTTTAGGGAGGCTAGCTGACCCTTATACTGATTAATATAAAAAGTCCAGAATAACTTTTATTATTCCTTGATAGGTTCCTGGCAAAATAATTTATAGAACATTCACAAAGCTGAATA
>NW_005871660.1:58145-75930 GCF_000147115.1 Myotis lucifugus
GTGGACATGAGGGCAACATGAGAGGGTGAGTGTCCTACACTCAGAGGTCTGGCACATGCTAGGGCTCAATGAATAGTTGGTGTCATCATCTCCACCACCACCATCATCACCATCACCACCATTAACACAATCACTACTGTCACCACCCTCACCATCACCTCCACCACCACCACCATCATCACCATCACCACCATTAACACAATCACTACTGTCACGACCATCACCATCATCACCATCACCATCATCACTATCACCACCACCACCATCACCACCATTAATACAATCACTACTGTCACCACCATCACCATCATCTCCACCACCACCACCATCACCACCATTAACACAATCACTACTGTCACCACCATCACCATCACCATCACCACCATTAACACAATTACTACTGTCACCACCATCACCATCATCACTACCACCACCATCACCATCACATCATCATATCATCAACACAACCATCACCATCATCATCATCATATCATCATCATGGTCTCCACCATCACCGTTAGCACCGCTTGTGCAGCCACCAGTCCCTGTCCAGCCCAGCCCTTGGCTCTTCCTGCCGCCTGGGCCTGTACTGATGTGTCTGGTTTCAGGCACCAGGTGGGATGGGTGTATACCTGTGTCCCCATGAGATGAAGCTCAGAGCTGAGCAGCAAAGCAGATGTTCCCCTTGGTTCCAAAAGGCCACTCCACTTATGACGGTCCTTGAAGGAGGTGACCCGGAGCCGCCCCAAACCCTGAGCCAACAAAACCCAGATCTCCCTTCACTACACAGGAAGGGCCCGGAGAGACTGGGAAGAAAAGTTACCATTTGGTTTTTCAGGGCCCCTTCGAACCGAAGACCTCGCTGACATGAGCCCCTGCCATCAATCACAACCACAGCGTAGCCCAGGGACGCCAGCGTGTTGAGCCGTAAATACTTGATTCCCTTGAAGGAGTTATTGACCAGCTGCACCTGTAGGGGAAGGCAAAGCGAGGACGTGGGGCTTTGGGCAAGTGGTAAGAAATCCAGCATGAGATGCGAGACAGAATGGGCTAGATGGCCCCGATGCCAACGGGATGGGGCAGGGTCTTCCAGCCTAATAAGGACCCTGTACTGTACTGTAAAGACTATGAATGGCCCAGAAGGGTTCTGGACGTGGGGGAGTGGAAAGGGAGAGGGGCCCGTGCTGCACCAAGCCTTGTTCCTACAGCCTTGTTCTGCCTCCTTTCTACCCCTCAGTTATCTCTAAAAAGCAGACACAAATGCTGGTGGGGGAATGGCTGGTGTGGCAGCAGGTGCTTTCTCTGAGGAACTTGACTTCAACCAGCTCCTCACTTTGGTGCTGTTACTATTCGGGGCCTAATCATTCCCTGTGTGTGTGTGTATGGGGGGAGGGGTGCGTAGTGGGCGCTGGAGCACGTAGACTGGCCTCCACTCATCGATGCCAGGAGTGTTTTTCCCCGAGTTGTGATAGTTGCCCAGATACCATCCAGTGTCCCCTGAAGGACAGGACTCCAAGTGAGAACCACTGTCTTAGATGTCCCCTTCTCAGAGACCTGGGCCCAGGGCCCATGGCCACCTCTGTCCCCATGCTGGTGGCCATGGGTGAGAGTGGATCACTATTGGGCAGGTGGCCCAAAGGAACCCCTGGGATGAGGGGGGCTTCCCAAAGGGACAAGGGAGCATCAGCAGGAGAAGGGGGAGCAGGGGTCATCAGGGAGGATAAGGTGTACAGAAAGCCAGAGGCAGAAGCTTGAGGGACCCCAGAACCCTGTGTGGTCAGAGGGGGCACTCCAGTCCTGGCGTGTGGGGAGGGGGTGTGAGGAACAGGGCCAGTACCCACCTGGGGGCCTCCGTACACAAAGAGGACAGTGGGGTGCTTCTTCCCTGGCTGCACGGCGTGCGGCTTGTAGATCATGCCGTAGAGCTGCACATCAGACCGCGTGTGGAAGTCAAAGATTTCCGGGGGCACATAATCGGGGGGGCAGCCTACAGACAGAGAAGCCGTGGCTACTCAGACAGGAGCCCAGAGCCAGCTGACACCCACACTCCACTGCCTGGCCTCCACCCGCTGAGGGTGAGCTGGAAGCACCCCATCCTCTGCTTTTCAAAGGTTTTTTAAGTCAGAGGGCCAGGAGTGAACCAGCTCCAGCAGCCGCTGACGCTAGCCCAGTGATGGCGAACCTTTTGAGCTCGGCGTGTCAGCATTTTGAAAAACCCTAACTTAACTCTGGTGCCGTGTCACATATAGAAATTTTTTGATATTTGCAACCACAGTAAAACAAAGACTTATATTTTTGATATTTATTTTATATATTTAAATGCCATTTAACAAAAAAAATCAACCAAAAAAATGAGTCGCGTGTCAAAGGTTCGCCATCACTGTGCTAGCTGATTCCCCCAGGAAGGTGACATCACTTCTGTGATTTGACAGACAATTTCATGGTCTGTTTCTCTCAAATCTTTATAATTGCTTTCATTTTTGCAAAGCAACACGGGTGTTTGAATCATGATCATGAAGAAAGTCTCTAAGATGATTTTATTCAGGTAAACAGGGTGCAGATTTGAAAGTTAAATAAGGTGCCCTGGCTGGTGTGGCTCAGTTGACTGAGTATTGTCCTGTGTACCGAAAGGTCGCCAGTTCGAATCCTGGTCAGTGCACGTACTCAGGTTGCAGGTTCGATCCCCAATCGGAGTGTGGAGTGTATATGGAAGACAACTGATCAATGTTTCTCTCTCTCTCTCTCTCTCTCTCTCTCTCTCTCTCTCTTCCCTCTTCCTTCCTCTCTCTCTAAAATCCATTAAAAAATATTTTTTAAAAAGTTAAATAAGTAAGTGGTAATGTAGGTTGTGGAATGTTTACTGGAAAGGGGTGGAGAATATTTTTGGCCTTAGGTGCTGAGGACACTTTCTGTGTCTCTGTAGTAACAACCAACAACCAAGCTTTGCTGTTGTGGCCCTAAGGCAGCCACAGACGATGCAAATGACGGAGTGTGGCGGGATTTGGCCACAGCTGGCCAACTGCTCATAGAGGTTGTCTGCAAACATGGCAAGATCAGCAGTTTTGGAAAACAGTCCCTAGTCCTCCTGCCTGCAGGTCCAGGGCTGGGCATCAGGACACCCAAGTTCCCATCGCTGCTCCCCTGCTGCTGTCCAAGACCCGCCCTCATCTGTGAACCAGGGCTGAGGGTCCTGCTCCATCATGTCCAGTGTTGTTGACGTGCAGAAAGTCATGGACTGAGTTATTAGGTCAGTGGTTCTCAACCTGTGGGTCGCGACCCCTTTGGGGGTCGAACGACCCTTTCACAGGGGTCGCCTAAGACCATCGGAAAACACATATATAATTACATATTGTTTTTGTGATTAATCATTATGGTTTAATTATGTTCAATTTGTAACAATGAAATTGGGGTCACCATAACATGATGAACTGTATTAAAGGGTCGCGGCATTAGGAAGGTTGAAAACCACTGTATTAGGTGGAGAAGCCTTTTACCTATTAAGGTTCCAGGGGGTGATGATAAAGATGTTTTCTAGCCCATAAAGTACTTTACAAATGCCAGGGCTTCCTATTTCCCAGAACATCTGGAAATCTAGCAAGTGGCAGGTCTGGGTCAGGGAAGGGCGTCCTTCTTAGGGAGAGATTCTTGTGTGTTTGGAAGGCTTTGATTTTCATCCTAAGAATAGACATTGTAACACTTTGCAGATAAAGGAACATTTTAGGGAGGCAAGCTGACTTGTCCTTGGTTCTGCAGCCAGAATTGGAACCTGGGGTCACCCCAGCAGCATGAAGGCCGCCCTCCTGGCTCCTGGGCAAACTGACAGCTGCCTCCTGTTTTCCTAGGCTCCGCCTGTGCCTGACCTCCAGGCCTTCTTCTACAAAGGCTCCCAAGCATCTGCTCTGCGCCCTGGAGACGCTGCCCCTGAGGACAAGGATGCCTCAGGGACCCGCTGGCAGGCAGTCGGCTCCTGAACCGAGTCTGCTCTGTGAGAGGCAGGCCTTAACTGCAGCACAGAAAGGAGAGACTGTCCCAGGGGCAGAGCCCACAGGACAGCTGGGGCCAGTGGTCATGTCTGAGAGGAGCTCTCAGGGCTGCCGGGAGAGGCCAGACGCTGAGGAGGCCTAGCAGGCAGGGCTGCAGGCTGCTCGCTGCCTCACACCCTCCAGGACACCCTCCTCTCACCAGGGTTATCTGATGGGACCCCAATCCATTTTATAGACAGGCAAGCTGAGTCTCCCAAGGGGCAAGTCTCAGTCAAGTCCCAGAGGATCTGGGGCTACTTACTGGCTGCCTCCATCATGCTGGCCCAGAACTGAGGCTGCTTGTGCAGAGGGTCATCATCGGGGCCGGTCAGCTTGTAGACGTGCACGCAGGGTGGTGTGCCCACACTGCTGTAGTGGCTGATGAACATGTCGAAATTCTGCGGGTAGGACGGGGGCGCTGAGCACCGCTCCCCACCCCCAATTCTGCACCCTTTGTCCCATCACTGGCCAACCTTCACTGATACTGACCATCCTTACCCTGTGTAAGTGCTCATTTAAACCTCAAAACCCCACCCATGTGGGGTGGCTACTATTATCATTACCCCCATTTTTCAGATAAGCAAACTGAGGCCCAGAGGACTCTGTCCCCTGGCCAGGGGTCCCACGTGGTCAGACTCAGATTCTTCCTATACCATCTTCTGGTTCTATAGTCAGCAAACTGCTACCAACTGTTTACCCTGGATGGGGAGTGGCCCTGTGCTTGGCTGCTGCCTGAAGTTCTAGAATGTTCTGAGAGGCTAAGGCGGGTACAGGGATAGTGCCATCAAGAGCATCCGGACTCAGGGGAGTGCCCACCTGGCTCATGGAGCAGCTGTGGGAGAAGCCGGGTGTGGTGAGGCGCACAATCTCACTGGCTGACTCGTAGCTGACCACGTAGAGGTGGTGCTCCAGGGGAGTGTCCTTCGTGCCTTGGAAGTACACCAGCTTCGTCTCCTCGTTGACCCAGATCTGTGGGGACACAGGGGCTCCTTGTGAGGCTGCCCAACGCTTCCCAGGCCTGCTTTCCCATGACCCCTGCCCATCTCCCTACCCCCACAGGGAGGGCCCAGTGTTCTGTAAGCAGGGGACCTGTTATTCCCCCAAGTTGGCCGGAGAAATGTCTGGAAGAGATGCACTTCTCAGACCCTGTGGGGTGGGAGCAGATCTCGATCTAGCTGGGCTGGCTGCACATCCAGGACCAACTTAGAATCAGAACCCTGGACAGCTACTCTGGGCATGCCCAGAGCCTCCCACAGAGGCGGAGGGAGGGGCCATCCTGGGTCCAAGGGCCTGCCAGCCCCAGGCCCTGGTCCCGGGTGGGGTCAGCCCACCTGTGACTCAGATGCATGGGGTAAAGAGGTGGCACTCCCTGCCCCACCCATATCCCTGTGGGGTCCTTAGGTGATGTCCTCAGGAGGAGAGGAAAAACTCTGCTCTGGGGATGGGGACAGGCACTGCCTCTCTGGGGCCAACCTGGCAACATGGAGGCAAAACAAAAAGAGTGTGTCCTCTGACCTGGCAGTGAGACCTCTGGGAACTGTTCCTGAGGACTTCACCCAGGAGGGGATTTCAGAATGGAGGGACAAAGACGCTCAAAGTGCTCTTAAGACTAAAGAAAGGTGACAATAGGAGTGTCCGAAAAGGTGGAATTGTTCCCATAACTATGGCACAGTTCTGTGTCCACAAAAAAACTATTTTCTATAAAACCTCTAGAAACCCCCTAAAATGATGTGTGCAAATAGGAAAGCTCTGCAAGTGATTTCCCTCTGTGGTCACCTCCAAGGAGGGGCAGAGGCTGCAGAGTGCAGGGTGAGGGCGGAAGGGGATTCCGATGTGCGTTGTGTCTAGAATGACCCAGTCATTATAACAAATACTGACTGTTCATTGTTACCATGCTTCTTAAATAAAGGTTTTCTAGAAATAGAGGATGTCCTTGAAAACTCAAACAAATGGGGAAATCGGCGTTCTCCAGGCCAGGGACCCACCACGGCCACATCTTTCCAGAGGGAGCGCAGAAATAGGCCGGGGGCACATGACCTCAGGCAGGGATGTTAGAGGTCACTCTAGCTCCTTTTGTTTTTTAATTTCTGAGTAAAAAGATAAGGCATGCCAATGTAATGTTCGGTGAGAGAGAAAGGGATGATGCGGGCTTATGTGTGTGCCAAACCCTATATATGCCCAGGGCTTCAAAGTACTTTAAAGCAGGGTCCTCACCCAGGGTGGTTCTGCCCCCGGGGGACACCTGGCTATGTCTGGGGACATCTGTCGTGGTCACAAACAGGAGTACTTCTGGTGGAGGCAGGGAGGCTGCTCAACACCCTGCAGTGCCCAGGATGCCCCCACAGAGAAGCATCAGCAATAACAAGAGGGAGAGACCAGTTGTCAAGATGAAAGAATTAGAGCTATTAGATCAGTGATGGCGAACCTATGGTTGATTTTTCTTTGTTAAATGGCATTTAAATATATAAAATAAATATCAAAAATATAAATCTTTGTTTTACTATGGAATAAATATCAAAAATATAAATCTTTGTTTTACTATGGTTGCAAATATCAAAAAATTTCTATATGTGACACGGCACCAGTCAAAAGGTTCGCCATCACCGTACTAGATGGTTCCATTTCACAGATGAGGAAACGGAGTCTTAGTACCCAGTTACTCCTTGGGGGGCAGAGCTAGGCTAGGAGCTGGGGTCGGGGGATAGGGTGGGAGAACACCTCCAGCAAGACTGACCCCAAGCAAGCAGAGCCACTAAGAGTAGGTGACTGTCCTTTAACCTCTGGGTGCCCCACTTTCTGGCCCTCTTGCCTCACACATAAAGATGAGAACGTAAAATCTGATCGAATCGGGACTGTGCTCATGGTTTTACAGCTTCTTTCCCAGCAATTTGTAGTGACGGCTTTACAAGTCGGTGACAGGGCTTTCCGGCAGGTGTGGTTCTGCTGTAATCAACACGGTTCCCTACGGAGCCTGGACCTCCCTGCCACTGCTGGCCACCAGTGCTGACTGACTGCTACTTCCCACCATGTGAAGAGCACCGGGAGGGACACACATGTGCTAATATGTCTGTCTTTGGTCCACGAGGCATTTATGCTGGTGTGAAGTAGGGACCAGGAAGTCTGATTAAGGAGACCCTTTGTAAACCTGGACCCTGTGAAGATGCTGTAGCCAGAGGCAAAGTCGCGCTGTGTTTTTAAGAGGTGCGTTTGGGGGAATGGAACGAACGCCTCTGGTCTTCCCTGTGGCCGCATCCTTTGCTCCTGAACCTCCCCTCCGGCAAGCGTGGGGGGGGGGGGCCCTGGTTGGAAGCTGCAAGACGATCCCACAGTGGGCACCCCAAGTGTCCCACAAACTGTTCTTCCAGGGTTGAGTGGTTTCATGGAGTGGAAGGAGGATAACAGAGAGCTCCCTGTGGCCCTGAGAATGTGCTCAGATGGGGCCCTGCATCCTGGACCCAGTGTGCCTCCAGCCTTGGCCTTGGGCACGCTGGGGCTGTGGAGGGGGCGGAGCAGGAGGGAGGAGTGGCCAGGTGGGGGCAGGGGAGCCACAAGCACAAGAGGTCTTGAGAGGGACCAGAAGTGTGTGTCTATGTGCCTGTGCATGTACAAGTGTGCATGGAGACGCTGGTACCTTGGAGCCATGCCTGGCCAAAACCTCCCATTCACCACTGGTCAGCGCGATCTCCTCCTTGACAGGGCACTTAAATTCATCTGGAAATAAGGAAAGGAAAAGAGGTGAAGGGGCCCCAGGAAGCTGTGATGGGGACACAAAGCACCGAGACCCACCTGCACCACAGCAGACTTACACTGTCCAGACCGGCCCCCACCAACTTGGCAAATGCCAGCCTACAGCCTCTGCATCCCAGGCCAGCCTTGCCCCTCAATTCTCCAGCCACCCGAGGCTTCCCGCTGAGGCACGGACGATGGCGCAGCTGGCTGGTCCCCATCTCACTCCAACCCATTCTGAGCCCTATTCCCTGCTCTTGCTCTTGAGTCTTCTTGGCTACCCAAATTCAAGCCCATGTTTCTCTTGGCCCAGAGGGCCCTGCCAAGCACGCCTGCTGGGCCTCTCCAGCAGGACTGTCCTCTGTGAAAGCAGGTGTCGCACGGACACGTCAGTGCCAGCGCCACCACTGTCCTGCCGCTCGTGCATTCCAACAGGCTGCTGGCCTCACTCGACTGCACAGCACGCCTGGAGGCTGCCTTTAAAGAATTCATTCCTTCTGATTTAAAGTGAATGAGGCCACGCCTTCTCATCTGTCCAATTGCCATCGAGCAGGTGGAAGACATGTGACAAGAGTGTGAGATGGGGATGCAGCAGAGGCCCACACACAGGTGCATGGGAAACCAGGTGTGCCCAACTCAAAAGCAGGTTTCCTGAGAGGCACCTGCTTCGAGCTCCACTCTACCACCAGGTGAGAATCGAGCTCAGCTGGCCATTTCAAGAGGCGGAAATGAGGACTTTTCAAGTGACATTTCCCAAAGCCAGGTGGCGTCAGTAAGTCAACAGACAAGCCCAACAGCAGCAACACCAACGAGCCAAAGAAAACTCTCCTTGCAGATGGCTCAGCCGGCACGTGGGGCCGCATCAAACCCCGAGTGGCAGTGCCGAGACAGCAGGCACTCCTCAGTCCCTGCCTTACCCAACCCCTCGGAGCGTGTGGCTTCGCCTCTTGACACTCGGGCCCCCCTCGGCTCCTGGCACCCTGAACACATCCTCACTTGGGTCTCTGTCCCCTGTGCAGGTGGCTGCTTGAGGCTCATTTGTGGGCTCTACCTCTAACCTGTAGGACAATCCTGGGGTGACTAGGCCCAAGGGGACACTGGCTGACACCTGGGAACATCTATGGTTATCACAACTGGGGAGTGGGTGGGGGTCAGGGATGCTGCTGAACTCCCCCCAGTGCCCAGGACGACCATACGGAGAATGACCCGGCCCTGAGGTCAGCAGTGCCCACAGGAGAGACCCTGCTCCAAGCTTGAGGAGCCGGATTAACTCGCAGGATCGGCCCTGTGGCACTCTGTCCTGTCCAGGGGCTGAGATGCCATCCAAGTGCGAGGACGGCCACACTCCCATCACAATACATTCTCTCCCCAGAACTCCGAGCACACGAACCTGCCCACACGGCATTCCCACTACTGAGCTCTTCACTTTGGATACGTGCAAAACCCACCTCTGGATTGTTCTCTCCTAAAACTGCCCCTTTCAGAGCCTTCCCATCTCGGAACAGACCTGTGACGGAACAAATGGTGCCTGTGCCGTCCTCTCTCTCTCAGGCTCCACATCCAAATCCACAGGCAAACCATGTCAGCTAGTGGTCAAAGTGCAGAGTGCATCGAACCACCTGGGTCAGCCCAGCCCCACCGCCTGACCCGTTCCTGTCCTCTCCTCACCCCTCGGGCTACGTTCCACACGGCAACCTCAGGAATCATTTTAAAGTGGTGGAAGGCCAATGTAAAAGCCAAGTTCCCTCCGAGACTCACAAGGCCCTACACGACCTGCCCCATCCCCTCTGCCCTCACCTGCTCCCTCTCTCCCCTCACTCTGCTCCAGTCACACAGGCTTCCTTGCTGTTCCCTTAACATGCAGACATGGTCCTGCCCCAGGACCTTTGCATGGGCTGCTCGTGAGGCCTGGAGCTCTGTGTAGCTGCCTCCGCCATTTTTACCACATCCTCCAGGTCCCTGCTCCATGGCACATTATCCAGAGACGTTCTCCTAACCACCAGTTCTAGAAAGAAAGCCCCTCATGCTCATCACTCCTGGGACAGCATCTTTCATAGTTTTTGGATTACTACTCAAAAACAGCCATCGGGGCACAAAAACAGCCACAGAGGACAGATAAGTGACTGGGCGTGACCATGTGTTACAGAAACAGGCAGATGGTCTGGGACTGACTTGCAGCTATAGTTTGCCGACCCCTGGTGTAAGATGGGCCTGGCACCTGGCAGGTGCTCAATAACTCCTGTTGATTGAATGAATGAATAGGCAGCTATGGTAACCCCTGCCAGGTGTGAATGACTTCTTTCCTGTGGGCGGCTGAGTCAGAGGGTGGGATCAGTGAACAAACAGCACATGGGACCTCAGACGGCAGTTGGATGAGCAATGGCGTTAGTCAGGCTGTGCTCACCTTCCCCGGGGCTGAAGGGCTCGCTCCAGTCGTAGCCATTAGGCTGTAACACGGTGGTGACCTTGTACAAGTGGCAGAAGCCGGTCTTGCTTTCGTTGGCGCGGATGAAGCAGAGCTCGTCCTCACCCTCTGATTGGGGGAAGGGATAGAAGATGTCATGAACCTGTCCGGGCAGAAGAGGGAAGACACGTCAGGTGAGGCACACCCTGCCGAGGAAGGGGAGGCCAAACCCAGCCCCTGTGGACTCTCCCTCCCTGGCCAGGGGCAGGCCTGCCTGAGCTCACTTCCCCACCCTTACATTGATCCACACGTTGGTGATCTCCTCGTACACCACGTACGGCTGGACGTTACTGGGCACGGCTCTGGCGAAGGCCTCCCGCTGCTCCTCATCCTCGGTGATGGGGATGAACAGGGCTGGGGGCAGGAGGACGAGCTGGAGCTGCTGCTGGGGCCGATCCAGGAGCATGGCCCAGGCGCTGAGAGGGCGAAAGAGAAGCCAGAGGCCTCAGGGGCCAGCAGCCGGAAACTGGTGACTAAAGCCCCCTTTTGTCAACTTCACCGATACCTGACCAAGTAACCCCATGACACAGTTTCCTGGCTGGAATGCATGCTCAGGGGGGCTGACAGAACTCCACAACCTGACTTCTGGAAACGGCTTACATCATGAAATCATAGAGCAGTTTAGAGAAAGCCACAATTTCAGCCAAATCCTCACCTACACACACCATCCTTGATTTCATACTTTGCTGTAACTTGACAATTTTTAACTTAAATGTATTTTAAATGGGGACCTATCAGTACTGTAAGTGGAAAAGCAGCATCTCAAAATAAACAGGAAGCAACTAAAACCAAATTAAAGTGCAATTTCAGCCCAGCCGGCATGGCTCAGTGGTTGAACCAGGAGGTCACAGTTTGATTCCTGGTCAGGGCACATGCCCAGGTTGTAGGCTCGATCCCTTGTGTGGGGCATGCAGGAGGCAGCTGATCAATGATTCTTTTTCATCATTGATGTTTCTATCTCTCTTCCCCTCTCCCTTCCTCTCTGAAATCAATAAAATAATTTAAAAAACATATATATATAAAGAGCAACATCATAGGGATGGGAGGTTCCAGCGAGAGCCCATGGCCTGAGTCTCGCTGTTTCTGTTATGAAGGGAGTCTGGCAAGTGTTGGAGTAGGGCATGCACACCCTTTCTGTAAAGGGGCCAGCGAGTCAGTATTTCAATTCTGTGGACCACAAGTGTCCTTCACAACTACTCAACCCTGCCCTTGTAATGTGAAAGCAACCACAGACAAGCTGTAGATGAACGAGTGTGGCCCTGTGCCAATAAAACTTTATTTACACACACTGAATTGTGGGTTTTATATCACTTTCATGTATGATAAATTATTATTCTTTAGATCCCCCAGCCCCCAAATCATTTAAAATCGTAAAAACCATTCTTGGCTCCTGGGCCTCACAAAAAAAGATGGGTGGTGAGGATTGAGCCTCCGGGCCATGCTTTAGGACCCGTTAGAGATGCCTGTCTCTGATGTGAGCAGAAGGGCTAGCAAGTGAGTGAAACGGGACTCCTTCTATTTGGTGACTCCATGATTCTTACGATAGGGGTGGAGGTGGGGGTAGAGAGGAGTGGTCCACCCAGGTCCTGAATATAAATGACTTAGATGCTGTCAGACAGAGACTCACTATTTGCCGTCTCGGGTCCACCCGGCCCGGGCGATGTATTCCGCCCTGGGGAAGAGCGTGCTGAAGGGCTGCACCAGCTCCTTCTCTTGGGTAGAGACGATCTAAAGGGAAAACAGACTCGGGTCACATTACATGCTACCCAGGAGTAGACACTGTTAGGGGCACACTGTGTCCCCCCTCAAATCCACATGTTGAAGTCCTCACCCCTAGTACCTCAGAATGGGCCTTATTTGGAAATAAAGTGGCTACAGATGTAATTAGTTAAGATGGGGTCATACAGGTAGGGTGGCCCCAATCCAACAGGACTCGTGTTGGAAGTGTGCACACAGGTATCACATGGGTAGAGTGTCTTGTGATGAGACACAAGGAGAAGGTGACCGTCTACAAGGCAAGGAGGCCTGGAACAGGTCCTTTCTCATGGCCTCAGGAGAAACCAGCTCTGCCGACACCTTGATTTCAGACTTTTAGCCTCCATACTGTGAGACAATAAACTGTTGTTTAAGCTGCCCAGTCTGGGGGACTTTATTATGATAGCCCATTGGCTGGAAACCCAGGGTTCTGGTGTGGACTGTCACTGCAAAGCCAGGTGTCCTTGGGCAAGACAGTCTTTGGATGCCACAGTTTCCTGGAGCCTAAATGGGGCTGGCATGGCATTTCCCCAGGAGGAAAAGGCAGGCAGGGCCTCAGCATGCCCCACACCCCAGCGGGCACCCCCCTAACATCCCCAACTGCCTGTTCAGTTGGTATAACCCATACCACTGCAGGACCCTGTTAGTCTGGCAGAGCCAGGGACTGTTTAAAACAAAGCCACTTAGAGCTGATCTGTGTTAAATCTGCACGAATACTCTGGTCAAGAGTGGAGAAGGGGTCTGGTTAGGGCCGAATTTTGCCCAGAACAAAAACTGACTCCTCAATTACAAACGTCAGTGTAGTTTATCCTAGGCTTTCTTCTGAAACATTACACAAGAATGCATTTTGGCAAAAATATGCAAGGGCTTTCTCAGCTTGTCTGAACTCTAACCTGACGTCCCCATCCCCACGGCCCTTCTCAGTCACAGCCGCTCTTGCCCTCCTGACTAAGGAGGCCTAAGTGACGAGGACCTCTTGTCATTTCAGAGTGAGGTGCAGAGTGACGGGGGCAGCAGGGCCCAGCCTGGCAGCAGAGCTCTGGACGGTGTTGTTTTGCATTCAGTTGGCCAAGAGGAGCACCTGCCACGGGAAGGGGGCGAGCAGCCTGCTGATGCTGCCCAACTACCTACCCAGCTCAAAACACATACCCTGACCCCTCTTCTCATCCAGAAGCTTCTCGGGGCTCTCTGGCCCTCTTACCTTGCCTTGACTGTCAGTCTGAAACTCAGCCAGCTTCAAGGCGATCTTTGGATTCTTGCTACCTACAGAAATGCAAGTGAGGTGAGCCTGGCAGGGATCGCCCATGTGGGGTGAGAGCGGGTGTTGGGGTGGAGGGTGCAGGGGGACACAGAAAGGTGACACAGTGGACATGGGGGCGGGGGAGGAAGGGTGTCCAAAGGGCTCTCCATAGGCAGGTCTCCCTCTCTGGTCCAGGCACAAAATCCCTGAGCAGGACTTTCTGACTGAGCCAGGACCTCATTCCAGACAGAGTGATGTACAACCTCTAGCTGATGGGGAGGTCATGGTGGAACATACACGAGGAAGACACCTGCTGCCTTTGGAGAGCTTGAAATCTGGCCTCCGTGCTCTCATTTGTCAACTGGGGAGGGAGGGGACTGACTTTTCCCATTTGCATTGGGGACTGAGAATATCCTCTAGGACAGTGGTCAGCAAACTCATTAGTCAACAGAACCAAATCAACAGTACGACGACTGAAATTTCTTTTGAGAGCCAAATTTTTTAAACTTAAACTATATAGGTAGGTACACTGTTATTAACTTAATTAGGGTACTCCTAAGGCTTAGGAAGAGCCACACTCAAGGGGCCAAAGAGCCGCATGTGGCTCTCGAGCCGCAGTTTGCCAACCACGGCTCTAGGAGGCTCTGCCAGCATGGCGAACAGGAGGTGCTGCTCACTGCAGGTCAGCGAGAACAACTCTTTTATTTGCCTCCATGGAGGCGGCAAAGAGGCCTGCAGGCTGAACCTGAACCTGGCCCGCCACCTATTTTGTTTGGCTTACCAGGTATTTTTATTTTTATCTTTTAAAAATACATTTTTATTAATTTTGAGAGGAAAGGAAAGTGACAGAGAGATAGAAACATCAATGATGAGAGAGAATCATTGATTGGCTGCCTCCTGCACACCCCTCACCAGGGATCAAGCCTGCAACCCAAGCATATGCCCTGACTGGGAATTAAACTGTGACTTCCTGGTTCATAGGTTGATGCTCAACCACTGAGCCACACCCGGCCGGGCTTTCTAAGTGTTTTTAAATAATTCGAGCAACATTTAAGAATTGAGGGTTTTCTGCCCAGCCAGTGTTGCTCAATGGTTGAGCATTGACCTATGAATCAGGAGGTCATGGTTTGATTCCTGGTCAGGGTACAAGCCCAGGTTTCGGGCTCAATTCTCAGGTGTGCAGGAGGCAGCCGATCGATGATTTTCTCTCATCATTGATGTTTCTCTCTCTTTCCCTCTCCTTTCTTCTCTCTGAAATCAGTAAAAATATATTTTAAAAAAGAATTGGGTAATTTCTCAAATGAGTCTGGATTTACAGTTTCTCTTGAGAAACAGGCAAACTCGAGTCTGTACCCTCACAGGTGGTGAATGTCTGATGCGTCCTAGGTTGGGGCCCACACCCCGTCACAATCTCCCTGAGCTCCTTCTGTCTCCAGGGCCCTGAAGCGGTGCTGGCCCTGCTGCTGTTCCCGAGCCCGGCCTGCTCCTGAGTCCTGTGGGCCCATCCTAGTTGGAGCCTCACCTTGCTCTATGAGGACTCAGACCACTGCCCAGCCATCCCCACCTGTCCTGGGCACTCACCTGTCCGGGGGTACCGGTACGAGTCTGTCTTCCTTTCTTCTAGTGCAGGAGAGGGCACGTGAATGACCTCCACCTCCGACTCGTCGACCTCCTCGTACAGGATCCGCAGTGTCTTGTGGCCTTCCGAACCTGGGAGGAGGCAGGGACACCACTGAGGGTGCCAGGAGGCCACCCATCCCGTGCACACGAGGGACTCTGCTGTGCCACAGCTGGGCCCAGGCAAGAGCATGAGCCTTTGGGCTGGAACCCGGGGCTGCCCTTTACTAGACCTTCAGCCAGTCACACCTCCTCCTGGGGCCTAGTTCCCTCACCTGCACAGTGGGGACGAGGACTGAACTATTCCCAGCACAAAACCGTGTGGGAAATGGCTATGGAGGGGGTTTGTGTGCTGAATTGTGTATGTTCCGGTCAAGTCCCTGTGTTGAAGCCCTAACCCCAGGACCTCGTAATGTGACTGTATTTGGAGATGGGGTCTCTAAAGAGGTGGTTAAGGTAAAATGAGGTCATTAGGTTGGGCCCTGATCCAATATGACTGGTGTCCTTGTAAGAAGAGATTAGGAAACAGACACGCACAGAGGGAAGACCTGTGAGGAGACAGGGAGAGCAGCCAAGGAGAGGGGCCAAGGTGCTGACACCCTGACCTCGGACTTGCGGACTCCAGCACTGAGAGACAACAAATGTCTGTCGGTTAGGCCCTCAGTCTGGGAGCAGGTTCAGCAGCCCAAGTTAATAACACACGTCTCCAGAAGAAGAATTACAGTAAAGATCACTGCGAGAATAAGTAGATCACCGGGTGGTAACAGCTGAGAGGAGTGGGGTGACCGGCCAAGCTGACGTCACAGGGACAGAGCCGTGGCCGCTCCTTCCTCAGCAGGCCCTTTCCTTCCTTAGCCACTGAGAAGGTTCTCCTGCTGCTTCCTGTTTCTGCCCTCAGACTCACTGTGGACAGACCAAAGATTCTGCGGAAGCACCCCGCCTGCTCCGCACCTGCTTTAGGGCGGAGCCCTGGACGCCTGAGAGGCTGAGTGGCTGGCTCGAGGCCATGTGGCTTGGGAGTGGCAGCACTGTGCTTCCGACTCAGCCGTGACAAACAGGAGTCTCCCGACATTGTGCAATGTCCCCCAAAGGCAGGTTCACCCCAGCTGAGAACGACTGATATATGCCCAGAAGATCACCCACCAGGATCGGTGCATAAAGGTATTCATAGGAGTATTGATTATGACACCAAAATAAAACCAAAACCCACAACTAGAAACAACCAAAGAACTAGCTCAATAAACCATGGCACAGTCACGCTCCAAAGAGCTGTGTGCTGACTGCAAGGGATTGTGTCCCCCCCAATTCAAATGTTAAAGCCTATCCCCGATATAATGGCATTACATGATGGGGCCTTTGGCAGGTGATTAGGTCATAAGAGCAGAGCCCTCATGAGAGGGGTAAGTGTCCTTATGAAAGAGACCCTGGGACATGAGGACACAGCAAGAAGGTGCCATCTATGAACCAGGAGAAGATTCTCACCAGACAATGAATCTTCTGGCGCCTTCATCGTGAACTCCCAGCCTTGAGAACCATGAGATGTAAGTAAGTGTTGTTTATAAGCCCCCCAAACTGTGGTGTGGTTATAGCAGCCCAAATGGACCGAGACACTGATATCAATAGAAAGGTTGCTGAGGTTTCTTTAAAGTGACAAGTGCAAAGAGCAGAAAAGCACACAGAGTCTATTAATAAAAGAAGTGTACACAGAGCATTTTTGTTGTTAATCCTCAACCAAGAATATTTTTTCCATTGATTTTTAGAGAGAGTTGAAGGGAGGGAGGGGGAGAAAGGGAAACATCGATTGGAGAGGGCCACATTGACTAGTTGCCTCTAGCACCCGCCCCAGGCCAGGGATCCAACCTGCAACCCAGGTACATCCCCTTGACTAGGAATCGAACCCACAACTCTTCAGTGCACGGGCCAATGCTCAAACCACTTAACCACTGGCCAGGACCATAGAAGCATTTTTTAAAAATGGAAAGGGACCTACCTTCCCAGGAGGCTGTGGGACACCACCAGTAGCCGGTGAAGCGGTCGAATTCTTCCTGGATGACGAAGGTGGCCACGCCCGCAGATTTGGGGTCCTCGAGAACGTTGGATAAGCCTGGAGGAGGAGAAAGCAGGACGAGAGGTGAGGAGTCTTATTTAAAGCAGGCTCCTCCCCCTCGGCACTGCTAACATTGGGGTCAGCACATTCTCTGTGGGGGGCTGTCCTGAGCACTATGGGGTGTTGAGTAGCATCTCTGAACTCCCACCCACTCGCTCCCAGGACATCCCCACCCAGCTATGGCAACTAAAAGTGTCCCTGGACATGGCCAGTGTCTGAGTTGCCCCCGGCTGAGCTGCTCAGGTTTAGAGCGAGGGCACCAGGGCTGTGGGGCAGGACAGGGGGGCAAGTCTGAGGCCACGCCAGGTGCTGAGTTCCTAAAACATCTTTAGAAGGGGAAGGTCAACGAGGAGGAGCATGAGGGAAAACTTGGGGAGCAGGTGAGATCTGACCTTGAACCATGGAGTCAGAAAGGAGAGCAGAGGTGGGAGGGGCCGAGTGAGCAGAGGTACAGAATAAGTGTCTGGTGGAGGGAGGCCAAGAGGGCCACACAGGAGGGTGGCTTGTGAGAGCCGGGTCAGGAAGGTGCCTGGGGTCAGGGAGAGTGGAGTGGGGGCAGGGTATTTTCTAGAAGCTGGACTGGTGGCTTTGATGACTGCCTGGAAAGTGCTGGCCTGGACCTGGCCCAACGGACCACACCCCTGGGTTGCTGTCCACCCTGGCCAGGACTGACGCCTCTGCCCGCTTTACCCCTGTGGCAGAAAGTCAGCCGCTGCTCTTCGCCGGTCTCAATGTTGGCCACCCACAGGTCACTGTTGTTGATGAAGGAAAAGAAGGCGGGGTCGGCAGGGCAGATCTTGGGGTCCATCCGAGGCCCAGAACACTGGGTCTTGATTTCCAATGGCTTCATGGGG
>NW_005871660.1:76104-77119 GCF_000147115.1 Myotis lucifugus
GTGATGCCGAAGACGCCAGCGCTCCGCTCCCGCAGCAGCTCCTCCTCGCGAGAGTAGACCCCGTGGTGGGGCGTGGCCTGGGGACACACAGGAGACAGAGGCCAGTGTCAGCAGCCAGAGGCACTGGCACCTGGGCATTACCAGGAGGGACCTATTTGACCTGGGTCCACGCCAGGGAGAACCTTCTGATGAGCAGCGCTGCACCGAGCGAACGGGTGGCAGGTCCTTTTCAGGTCTTACACGGAGCTCCTCCCCTCTTGCCCGCCTCTGGGCTTCCCTGTGCCCCTTTCCCCTGGAACCTCCAAGGCAGACAGCACTATCCTCTGCCCCACAGCATGGAGACACTGCTGGACTGCTCTTCCCTGGTCCCCAGGCCAACCCCACAGACGCCTCCATCCTCTTCACCCCCTCTTCCTGCCAAAAGCATTTGATCCAAACCCACCTAACACCAGTCATACTTTCTGCACAGGTGGGGGGCAGGGCAAATTCCAGACCACCTGATCCCCACACACCCAACCCTGGCGGGTCTGGGCAGCTAAAATATTGTGGGCAAGGAGAATTCTGAAGATGACATGGAGATGTAGAGGAACATTAATGATAAGAAACGCATTTAAAAAAAGCAGAACCCAAGCCCCGTAGAACATCAGCCTGTGCACTGAAGGGACTCAGGTTCGATTTCAGTCAAGGGCACATGCCCAGGTTGCAGGCTCAATCCCCAGTAGGGTGTGTGCAGGAGGCAGCCAATCAATGATTCTCTCATCATTGATGTTTCTAGCTCTCCCTCTTCCTTCCTCTTAAATAAAAAAAATAAAAAAGCAGAACACAAAGCAAAATTACCCCCATGCTGAGAGAAAAGCTATGTGAACACAGCTCCTTGGCTTGGGGACTAAATGGGGCAGGCAAAAGGGAGAGCTGTTGCGTTGGCATGGAAAACTCAGAGTGTGTCATCCCCCCACACCCTACTGTCAAATTCCTTTTACAGAACTAACCACCCAATGAAAAAGGCGCTCTCGTT
>NW_005871660.1:77370-88864 GCF_000147115.1 Myotis lucifugus
GGTGTACACTTTGTGGCCACCTCCCTCGCCCACAGGCAGGACCCGACAGGTGCAGCTCACCTGGAAATGGTCCAGCATCTGCTTCCAAGACAGGAGCAGCAAAGCCTCTTTCCGGACCTTCCTGGGGATCTCAGAGTAGAGGAGGGAGTTCTCTCGGCTGCCATAAGGCATCCCTGGGGGGAAGAGGAGAAAAACAGAATGGGTGACTTGGCCCAGGACAGGGCCGGGCCAGCCTCAGGCTCTCCGTGCCTGGGCCCAGCTGGTTCCTTCTGCTTCTATGCCATCCTGCCAGCACAACCTGGCTGCACACCCCTCCCCAGAGAAGCTACGAACCCAGGTTTTTTTTTGTTTGTTTGTTTTGTTTTTTTTTTTTTTAATAAGATGTGTGTGCTGAATTGTTTGGACTAAATTACTGAAGAAACAGCACACACACACAATAGAACAAAAAAGGGTGGTCAGGGCTATCCAGCTCTCCATAGGCGAGACTCCGGTCAATTCCTTTTTAGTAAAAGCTTTTGCAAAGGCCAGGAATTGCTCTAGGGTTAGAGCAAGTGTGTGTCTAGTCAAGCATCTCTTCCCTTGGCACTGGTGACACTGGGACACTCTCTGTGGGGGACGTCCTGGGCACTGTGGCACGTGGAGCAGCATCCCTGGCCCCACCCACTCAATGCCAGGAGTACCCCTAGTCGTGATGACTGTAGATGTCCCCAGATGTTGCCCAGTGTCCCCTGGAGGGCAGAACCTCCCCGACAGAACCACTGACCTAACCTTATCTATAACATGATAGCAGCTGCCCAGTGAGGATTCTGTGTGGATTCAATGGGGTAAGAAATATAACGCACTTAGCAAAGGCCTGGGATATGTCACTCAGAGATATCAACCTAATTCCAGTAAGTTGTAATTTTTCACATTCTTAGATCTCTGATGTTGAGATGTGTCTTACTGTTGAAGTGCTGTCCTGTTCCTAGTGGCAAATAAAATAATGGCAGATCTTCCAACCGGTAGTGTCTTTCCTTTGGATGGATGACAATATAATTGCTGTTAATAAAGTTAACAGCAGAGCCCTGGCCAGTAGCTCAGTGGTTAGAGTGCTGCCCGTGCACCGAAGAGTCACAAGTTTGATTCCCAGTCAAGGGCACACCCTGGGTTGCAGGTTCGATCTCTGGGTCCCCACTGGGGTGTGTGTGGGAGGCAACCAATTGATGTATGTCTCTCACATCAATGTTTCTCTCTCCCCCTTCCCCCCTCTCCTCTCTCTCCCCTTTCCTCCCTTCCTCCCTTCCACTCTCTTTAAAAATCAATGGGAAAAATATCATTGGGTGAGGATTAACCAAAATAATAAAAATAATTGTTCTGTTTACAGTTATCTTTATAGGTAGCTTCTCGATATGGCGAGTGACATGGGTTTTCCACTTATGATAAAGTTGCTCACAAAGTACAGATAGCAAAATAAGAGCATATCTAAGAGAGAATCATTAGGTTACTTAGGTTACTTTAAAAGTAGATTTAAGGAAAATATAAAGCTAACTCAGATGTGCAGGTGGGCAGCCCTTCACAGTTAGATGCCTAAGGACCCTTTAAGCTGCTTCCATTGGTTTCCTTCCCAGCTGGAGGCGCAGACATGACACTGCCCGGCCACGCTACCCACAGCACACGCTCTGGACAACCTCCGTCTGCAGAGTCTGAGGAACAGCTTTCCACATGGGAAGTCAAGGGTGTGGCCTTGCCCAGGATACTGGGACTACCTTCTCCCCAGCTGATGTCAAGGGGCCAAAGAGCCACATGTGGCTCACGAGCCGCAGTTTGCCGACCACTGGCTAGGCTAGCACATTCCCTGGATGAGCTGCCCGCAGCACCAGTGACCAGTGACGGTGATGATCAGCGTGCAAGGCAGGGTCTGAGATGACCAATGACTGCCGCTGGTTTCTGCCTTCGCTGCCCCTCCTCTGCCCTCTCATTCCAGCTCTGTCCCCTCTGTCCCCATCTCCAATGCAACCACCATCCCTACCACCATGCACTGTGGCCTGGGTGACTGGCCTGGTGGGGGCATAGGACCCTGGATCTGGACATAGGACGCGAGCACACAGTGGTCTTGTATTTCCTGCCTAAGGGGCCCCAAAGCTGCCTGGGGCCCTGCGCCCTCCCTGTCCTACATGAGAGGCTCATGTGCCCTGGGAGGGGCAGGAGAGCCAGGAGAGGCTTTCCTGACACTGCAGTTTGAGCCCTGGAACCTGAGCCACCGCCATCCCATCTTCCTGGCAGCAGCAGCCAGCACAGTCCCTTCTCTGACCCACCTTGAGTGCACTGGGCTCCATCAGGCGCATCTGAGCCTTCACTGAGGACTCAGTGACTGGCTCCACATGCCCTGACTGGCAAAGCCTGGTGCCCACTGAGGTGGCAGGGGTCCCAGGGAAAACAGGGGGGAGGTGGTGCTTAAAGGGGCAGGCTAGGCATCGCCCTTGGAGGCCCCTTCTGTTAACCCACAGAGTCGCTGACGGCCAACATTTGCTCAGGTGCTGGGCTAGTGCAAAGCCATATTATAAATATTTGGGGGGCTCTGGAGAGGGCTGTCCCAGAAACTTGGACATGAAGTGAAGGGTACCTTGAGGATATTGAGTGATTCAAACTGGATCAGCTCAAGGATGAGCAGTGTCACCCCGAAAGAGGCAGTACAGATCTGAACTGTTCTAGGCGCACTTCGGGGTCTTTGCCGGGCCCACAGCCCTTGTCGGGAGCCACCCCTACTCACTGGGATGGGCCCTCAGAGCCTCCTGTGGACTTCGGGTACCGGCCCACCCCAGCTGCAGACATACGCACAGGCCGTGACCAATTGGCCAAGTGGGCATCTGACCTATGTTGAGCCATCTGATTCCTTCTGCCAGAAACCCATTTCTGCTGTTGGCTAGAACCCTAGACGAGTAACCCTGGGCGCAGACGGCAGGGCAGTAAAAGTGAACCTATGGAGAAGAACACACGCAGGGCAGCTGCCTGGCTCCACAAGACGTGGAGTACCATATCATGAGGTCCAAGGGGGAAGGGGTACCCAGAGATGCCCCTGCAACCTGACTACGAGGTGTACTTGGTGGCTTAAAGGAGCTCAGAGGATTTCTGTCCCTTCCAGAAGCTCTGTACATGGCTCTCAAAGATGTCCACACCCTAATCCCCAGAACCTGTGAATATGTTACATTCTGTAGCAAAAGGGATTTTGCAGATGGGATTAAGTTAAGGATCTTAAACTGGGGAGATTAGGGTGGATTATCTACATATAATCATGCCTTATAAGGAGGCAGAGAGAGCCTTCAGACACAGAAGAGGAGGCAGCGATGTGACCATGGAGGCAAAGACTGCGGCGATGTAGCTACAAGCCAAGGAATGCCAGCAGCCACCAGCAGCCACCAGCAGCTGCAAGAGGCCAGAAACGATTCTCCCTTAGAGCCTCTGCAGGGAGCCCCGCGTGGCCCTGCCAACACCTTGATTTCAGCCCAAGAAACTGATTTTAGACTCCTGGTCCCCGAACTGTGAGAGGATACATCTTGGTTGTTTTAAGCCACCTACCTGGTGGTATTTTGTTACAGCAGCAGCCCTAGGAAACTCATATAAGTACCTTGACCTGGATGGAATCTGAACTTGAGTGAGTGAGTGACCAAAGAAAGTGGAAAAAAGGGATTGAGGGGGGCCAGGAAACTCCAGGGAAAAGAGGCAACAGCTCACCAGACTCCTTGAATCTTGGCCACTTTCAGTCCTAACAGCCAAGCTCCTCCTTGGCTAAACGAAGCCTGAAGCACACACATCCAGCCCTAATTTCTCTCAGGCTAGACCTGGCAAACTGTTTTCCATAAAGGGCCGTACAGTAAATATTTTCAACTTTGCAGGCCATATGACCTTTGTTATATCTGTATTCAAAAGCAGCCATAGCCGAAACCGGTTTGGCTCAGTGTATAGCGCGTCGGCCTGCGGACTGAAGGGTCCCAGGTTCGATTCCGGTCAAGGGCATGTACCTGGGTTGCGGGCACATCCCCAGTGGGGGGTGTGCAGGAGGCAGCTGATCGATGTTTCTCTCTCATCGATGTTTCTAACTCTCTATCTCTCTCCCTTCCTCTCTAAAAAAAGAAAAAAAAGAAAAGAAAAGCAGCCATAGACAGAAATAAACGAGTGGGCATGCTGGGCATCAGTAAAACTAGATTTCCAAAAGCAGCCGGCTGTTGCTTAATGACCCCCATGCTGGTCCATTGCCTTTCTGACCCTGTGCTTGCCCAACCACCACCTGGGTCAACCCCATGGGTCTCTGTGAGGAGGACCTGCATCGACTGCGGGAAGCGGCGAGCCATCTGATGTCCATCTAGGTCACAGTCACAATCATTAGCATGGGGTTAATCTCGGGCGAATGACCTTCATTCGTTCACTCCATCACTCACTCCAATACTGACTGAGGGCGGAGGGCATGACCAGGAATGGGCACTGTCCCAGGGGCTGAGGATACAGAGAGACTGATCCGGGCCCCAGAAGCTGAGAGTGCTGAGCACGAAAACCTGCTTTGGTCAACAATCATGTGACACGTGCTTTTCAAACACACTTGGAACTGTCTCTACCTGCTCCGTGACACCTTTAGGTGGAGTAGGGCACCGTTCACTAGCTCAGTAGATAGAAACTGTCCACCTCCTCGGAGCCAGGCTAGGGCTTGGCTGCTGAGGGTACCCTGAAGCTTCCCACCTGGCCCGGCAGAACACACATGCAAACAATTGCAGACGTGTAGCATGCTGCTCCAGAGGCGCACACCCGGAGGAGGAGGAAGTGACCAGCTGTTAACATGCTTATCCAGGTATCTGGGGCAGCTGTGCAAAAATGTGGCAGGCCATCCTCTGTTGTTAAGACCACAGGGCGCACGATTGTGCAATCACAGAGCTTTCAGGAGCCTTCTTTTATTTATTTATTTTAATCTCCACCCAAGGATATGGTTTTATTGATTTTTAGAAAGAGACAGACAGACATCGATTGTTTGACTCTCATACTCTCCCTGACTGGGGACCGAACCCACAACCTAGGTATGTGAGAATCGAACTGGGAACCTTTTTAGTGTATGGGATGATGCTCCAGCCAACTGAGCCACCTGGCCAGGGCTTTCCATGAGCTTTCTTAACACTTCACTCCACAGCCAGAGCCTACTGGCGCTACTTGTGGCTCCCGCTGCTGAGGGAGTCCCACAGCTCCCAAGCCCAGGGGCAGGCCCAACTGACTGGTACTGAAAACAATCTCAGTGGCTCAGGCCCGAACCATAGCACCTTGCAGTACAGACGGGGCGGCACTGGCCTCTGCCCCCCTCACCTGCACAGCTGACTCTCCTGAGGACCCTGGGCCAGACCTTCCTTGTGAACAGATGTCCGTGGGGGGCATGGCAGTTTGCGCAGGGCAGGCCCCTCTATTTGGACCTTCTAACTAAGAGGACCAGAGACCTCTGGACACTAGAGGATTTAGTAACAGCCATCCCAGAAACACTGTCCTGCTCAAGGGCAGCCCCCGGGCCCAAAGGAGCCTAGGGGCCCGCAGGGACACGGGAGGGCTTACCTAGGTAGTAGAGGCGGTGGGAGTGGGGGCTTGACTCATCTGTCTTCTGCACAAACTGGAAGTCATGAGGAGCCTTGTTGACGATCAGGCCTGAGTTCTTGCGGCTGTCGTGGATGATGTTCCGGAGCCCTTCCCACGAGTGCTTCTGCACCTGGAAGTGGGTTGCCGGGTCCTCCATCTCGACCGTGTCGCCTGGGTCGGACATAGGTGCCCCAGTGGCCATCCTCTCCGCCCCCTCAGAATTCAGCGAGAAGCTATGAGGAGGAAGGGACAGGCGGAAAGAAAATGAGAAGGGAAGTGGTACCCCAGTTCCGTATTGGAGTGTCTCCTTGTCAGACACTCCAGGTCCCCCTGCCAAACCCCACACTGTGCAACCTTCCCTGTCCCCTAAATATTTCTTAAATTGTTACACTTCTCTCCAACACCTTGCCGGCTAAGATCCAAGCCACCGTCACCTCTCAGCTGAATGATGGTAACTGTCTATCAACTCAAAACTCTTTCTTGGGGGTTTTCCCTTCGGTGAAAACCAGTCCTCATATTGGCCTTCATAGCTCTGTCCTCGGTCTCGGCCACTCTCGAACCTCATTCCCTGTCATCACTATGCCCCAGGTGAACTGGCCTTCTCTCAGCTCCTCAACAGCCCAGACTCCTTCCCACCCCAGGGCCTTTGCTCACGCTGGTCCTTCTGCCTGGAACACTTTTTAAACTTCTCTCTTTGCTGAAGTAACAGCAAATCAGATCTCAGCTTAAATATGTCAGGTTCTTAGAAACTTTCGATGACCATCTACACCAAAGCTGGTCTCTCCATTAATCTTCCACATGCCACCCACAGAGAATGCATCACAATGGTGGTCTGTCAATCGCCTGGTTCCCCCGTGTCTGTCCTATTCATGGTGGTGTCCCCAGAACCTCACGTGGCCCCTGGCACAGCGGGCATTCCACAGAGAGCCATGGAAGACCACTGGCCCATGCACAGAAGCCTGAGCACAGAGAATTAATTGCCAAACCTCATTACCTGTGCCATCAGCTTGCTGGCCAGCAGGGAAAACTTGTGCCTCACCGGAGGCGCTCAGAGAAGCAGGCAGGTACTCCCCAGGACCGTGAGAACGCGGTGAGAGCGTGCATGTGCACCCCCCGCTCAGAGGCCATTCCCCTCCAGAGCAGCTGTGGCCGTGCAGAGGCCCCCGCCCTCCCTCTCCCACCCACGCTGCTGAGCACACTTCTTGACCAGACTGGACTGGCCAGGCAAATATTTGCTTTAGAGAAATCTAAACACAAACATGGTGACCCAGTTGTGGAAGAGCCAGGCCATCTCACGAGGCCATCAAAATGAGCGCAACGAGCTGGGTGTCCTGCCCTTAGTCAGAAGGGGCAGTCAGTTCAGCTCCTCCTCGACCACAGGCCAGCAGAGGCTTCAGGGCCCTCGGGTCAAACAAACCGAACCCAGAGATGGCGGGAGACTCACTGAGGGGTGATGAGTGGGACCGGCTGAGCACTCCAGAACCCACACGGACCCAAGCACCGCCAGCAACCAGCCCAGAAAACCAAGCCAGGGGAACTCCTCTCACCATCCAGCCCTCCCAGACTCTGCTGCCACAACTCAAGCCTTGTTCACAGCAGAGAGACAGACCGTGACCTCCAGGGCCCCCAAAGGGAACCCCAGGAGCAAAGAGCCTGGAGAAGCACTCACAGTCACGTGGCTTATCTCCACAGCAAAGAGTGGTAAAAAAGATCTTGCCTCCAATCGCTACAGAGAGTCCAGGGAGCGAAAATGCGATCCAGGAGATGAGAAATGAAATGAAACATCGGAGAAACTTCTAAGAATCTTCGTAGATGCAGTGGGGCAGCCCGAGCTCCCAGACGGGCGAAGGCTTGGTGCTAAGTCAGGCTCTCCACTCGCCTCTTCTCCCCAGAGGCAAAGCCCTGACTGCAGGAAGCGGCTGGGGAAGAGGGACAGGTGGACGAAATGGGGCCCCGGTGAAGCAAGTCTGTGCCGCCCTTCCCCATCCAGCGCCAGCCTGTGCTGGCCTTCTTGAGTCAAGAGTTTACACAGCTGGGAAATGAAAGTGGACTGAAGCCTCTTAGGCCATGTCCACCTCCACTTTTTTTCTGCCAATCGGTAGGGCGCCTTCACAGCCTGTGACGCCACCAGCACACAGTGCAGGACCTCCGGTTCAGCCACTGCCAAGGCCTGACGGGAGCTCTATGATCTCGGCCTGAGCTGGGCCACCACCCGCATCAACCAGAGACCCGAGGGGGGCCTGTGATGAGGGAAGCAAGTGGAAGGCAAGAAGCAATCGTGGATCCTTAGCTCCGGGTAAGTTCAGGCCAACCACAGATAAGGCAGGAAGGGAGGCGGGTGCTGGGCAGGGTAGGTCAGGAGCCGGGGGCAGGGAAGTGGCGTTCAGGTCACTCCCTACGTCCCTGAAGCTGGGGGTTCCCAGGAAGCAGCAGGCTCCTCTCTGCCCAGCACCACGGAGGCCCCCAGCTTTTAGGACCAGCCTTACACAGAGTCAGTTTGCAGTCCAGCCTGTGCCCACCGGGACCTAAGGCACACGAGAAGAGACATGGGTTCCCATCACTAACTGACACCTGACATGTTCACCATCAGACATGGGGGCTGCATGTTCTCAGAGCCTGTGTTTTGGGAACCAATCACCATGTTGAGCATCTTCCAGCATCATCTTTGATACCTTCCTGCCTCCCCACAAGCAAATGAGCCTGAGGTTGTTAGAAAACTGAGACTGACATAGGTCAACTTGGTTGAGAAATTCCTATAGTTTCTTCAATTCACGCCAGGCCCCACACGTGGAATTTTCCAAACTCATGAATCTTGTGTGTGTAATGACCTTTAGTCCTCACTGTAAGCTTGGGAGGTGAGTTTCAGGCTCAGCTCCATCTGAGAGCCTGCAAAGTGGGCTCAGAGGTCAAATGGCCTGACCAATGTCAGCCCAGGGGAGGGGAGCCCAAGTCTATTGGAATCAAAGCTCACATCCTAACCACCAGGCCAGCAGTGCTCAACTAGGGCTGATCCCGTCCCCAGGGGACACTGGGCAATCTCTGGGGACTTGTGTGATTGTCCTGACTGGGGGTGTTCCTGACATCAAGTGGGTGGGGGCCAGGAATGCTGTTCAACAACACACTGCCCAGGACAGCCTCACAGAGAGTGATCTGCCCCAACGCCAGCAGTGCCAGGGCTGAGAAACCCTGCACTAGCCCACACTGCCTCCTCACGCAAAATAGCTAGAACTTCACCTTAGAGAAATGCAGAAATGTAGGGGGGTGAGGGTGCAAAGGCATCTTCCCAGACCTAAGACTCTGCAACATCCCCGGCAATCAGAGCTCCCAAAGCCATGTGCCTCACCTCCTCCAACTTCCTGTGTTTGAGTTGTTGTCCAGGCGTAGCTTCTTAACCGTCCGCATTAACCACTTGGCTGATCAGGAAGGTGGGGGAGCCTGAAAAGGGAGAGACCACAGGGCTGCAACTCCCAGCAGGCACTCCAGGGGTGCAAGCTCTCCCCTTCTTCTCCCGCTTCTCCCTTCCTCAGGCAGCCCTCCATTCCCCTGGGGAACACTCAAGGCCAAGGCCGTTCTGATGCGGTAGGTGGTTTAGGCCCTGGCCTGAAATTCGAGAGGGCACCTGACATCTGCCAGAACCCAGCATCTCTGCCTAGCAGCTCTCCCAAGGTGAGAAGTCCCTGAGAAGAGGAGAGTATCAAATGGCTCCAAGAACCCCACCCACACACTGGCCAGAAATGGACTAAAGCCAAATTCCCCACTGCGGATGCCCCCCGACAGCCCTCCTGACCTCCCCGGCTCCCCTGCCCTTGACCATGACCTCCGGCACTTTGGCCTTACTCTTCCCTAAACACACCACTCTCATTCCCACTCCAGGCCCTTTGCACTTGCCAGTCCCTCTGCCTGGGATACCCTGTCCCTCCTTTTTGTATGACCTGCTTGCTCTTATCCTTTGGGTCCCAATATTACCTCTTCAGAGGTCTTTCCTGGCACTGAATCCAAAGTCGCTAACTTGTCCCCCGTATCACAACACCTGGTCTTCCTGCACAGCACTTGCTCTAGGACAGTGGTTCACAAAGGGGACCCTTGGTGGTGTCTGGAGACAGTTTTTGGTTGTCACCATTGATGGGGGTGGGGGTGCTACTGGTATCAAGTGGGTGAAGGTCAGGAATGAGACTCACACCCCGCCATGCCCAGGACTGTCCCCACAACAGAGAATGATCCACCCCCAGGGTCAGCAGTGCTGAGGGGGGAACTCCGCATTCATTATTTGGGGGGAAAGTTTGAGTTGGATCCTTAGGCTCACAATAGACACCAGAATAAAATCCCTGATGGTATAAACCAGAAGGACCCCCAGTGGCTGTGAGTCACTCTCTCTCTCCCTCCCCACTCAGTTCAGGTATTTAAATGTGTGCAGCATCCTAGGACCCCAGCAAATCCAATGACTAGAGAACGCAGCAGTACCTCCTGGGGGGAGGGTAAATGGAATCCCCTAATCCAGCGTGTCTAACCAGGGCCAATTCTGGCCCCCAGGGGATACTTTTGGTTGTCACAGCTGGAAGGCATGCTACTAGCAATCTGATTGGTGGAGACACAATCCCACCATGCACAGGATGGCCCTCTCCCTCCACCCCACAAAGAATGACCTGGCCCTAAATATCACTAGTTCTGAGGCTTTGAACCCCTGCTGAGTGAGTGAGCACTCCTTATGGGATGCCCGCTCCACGAGGGCAGGGCAGCTGTCCTGTCCCTGGTGTGTCCTGAGCCCGGAGCCGAGCACAGAGGAAGCACTCAATAAACACTGTGGTTGAGTGAACTTGTCACTGTCCTCACTTGAACACTGTCTAAAGCCGAAGGGACCTCTGGTTTGGTTGGCACCCAACAACCTTCTCAACAAGCCAGGTCCCAGGACAACAGGCAGGTGCCCAGATGCTTAAAGAAAAAGCAAGACAGGGATCGTGGAGGAGCGGTGAAGCAACATGTCACCACAGAAGCACTGGTTTCTGGGCATCAGAAAGGTATGGGTCCAAATCCTGGCTCTGCCACGGCCAGGCTGTGTGACCTTGGGGAAGTCACTTAACTTCTCTGGGCCCCAGCTTCCCCAGCGATAAAATGGGACTGCAGTGGGGCTACTATGAGGATTAAATGAGATTGCACAGGGAAAGGCCTGGCAGAGTAGAAACTACATGATAGCTAATACTGTTGACTAAGCAAGTTATTTAAAATCACACCTAGGGGAGAACTGGACTAAATCAGGGACCAGAATTCCCCCCATTCACTGACCAAATACCTGGCACTGTGTTAGGTGTGGGAGACTGCAGCCACACCTCTGCCAAATTCGGCTGGAGTCAGCCCTCTCCACTTTCTCAGCCCTGGTCTTCCAGGGGGTACATACGGGTGGGGGTGGGGCAGCTGGAAGGGGATGCTGGACGCAAAGAAAAGCCTCCAGCAAAAGCACACAAAACTGCAGCTACTGGCCTGGGTCCCAGCCGGCTGGCCCTGCGGGCGGTGACCGACCCCAGGGCTGTAGAAACCCACTTCCTGCCAGCTTCTGTGTCCGGGACCAGGCGGATGGATCCCACTAGCCCACACCCAGCCTGCCTGGCCGCCCCAGCTCCGCACAACTGACCTTCTAAAGGGTCCAGAAAGCCTCCATTCCGGCTGCGGGTGCGGGACACAGACCTTGAGAGAGCGAATGTGTCCTGAACACAGTGGGTTAACGGAGGGACTGACCAACCCCTGGGGAGTCCGGATTGCCGGCCTGATTCTCCCAGCCCCTGGCCCTGGACCACGCCTAGGCGAGTCCTCCCAGGGCCCAGTCCCCCAGGGCTCTGCCAGGGACACAGGGATTGGCGACCACAGCGCACATCTGGGCTCAAGTCCCAGCTCCTCGAAAGCAGGGTTGTTTTTTTAG
>NW_005871660.1:89450-187149 GCF_000147115.1 Myotis lucifugus
ACCCACATTGGGTATGGTGTTTCTCCTCGGGGCACTATATGTCGTGCGTTTCCTATAATAACCTTCCACCCCCGTCGTCATTCATTTGACTTGCCAACCACATGTAAAACATTTCCTCGGCAGGCCTCCAGGTGCAGCGTCAGGAGACAATCGACGGTACCGTACTATCCTATCGTCTAGGAGTAGCAGGACATTTGGAGAGGCCCGCGCATCGGCAATGCTCACCTCGGCTCGGGTCCGGCGCGGGCGGCGGCCGGGCTGCCCGGGTGGTCCCGGGGCCGGAGCGCCTCAGACTCGCGGCTCCAGGCCCGGGACTGCGGCCCCGGAAGTGGCGGGCGCGGGGGACAGCGGAGGCGGCGAGCACGGGGGACTCCGAGGCTCGGGACCCTTTGACCCGGAAGTCGAGCGGCCCAGGCGGCGGCCCGGGATTGGCCACGGGCGGCGCCGGCACCCAGGCTTCCGCGGCGCTGGGGGGACGTGCGGCGCGGCTGGGCGGGCGGCGGCGTGGAACCTCCGAGGGCGGTGTCCTCCGAGGCGCGGAGGGACGCGTGGGAGAGGCATCCCATTATTCGGTCTCGCCCAGCCAATCCGGTGTGTTTTCCATTAAAGACCCTGGGAGAAGGCTGGTTCGCCGGGGCGTTGGTGGTATAGTGGTTAGCATAGCTGCCTTCCAAGCAGTTGACCCGGGTTCGATTCCCGGCCAACGCAAGCCAGTTCCTCCGCTTTTTCTTTTTCCTTTTCCTCTCCATCTAAAGTTTTTTGGTAAAATAACCGAGCTACAATTTCAATGACTTTGAAATAATTTTTAGAATCCTACTGTCATTTCTAAAAAGACAGGGATACAGAAGAAAAAAAAAACACTGAACCAGAATTTCCATGAAGTTACTTTGAAGTAAATTCTAAAATTCTGTAATAAAGAAACAAAATTAGCGTGTTTCCGTCTGGGAGGAGACCTTTCGCGTGTGAGGCGAACGTGGTAACAGTTACAATACGGAAACCACCGGGGGCAAGACCTTTTATGATTATTCAGAGCCGATGTTACAAAAATTGTTACATTATAGATTCTGAAATGAATACTGTATCACTTGGTTGCGGTCGTCGGAGATGATTTCCGCTTTTCCTAAATGCTCATCATTCTTGCCTGATGCAATGGAAGCTGGGAGGAAGAAAACATCCAATAAACACATCTTCATTAGTTTATCGTCAACACACGTCCCATTAAAACAATCAAAGACAAAAATTGCTCATAAACCCATGCTGAAACCAATGTTCATCTCATAGAATCTTTATTGAAAATATCACCTAAGTGTTTACAGATAGTTACAATGTTGCTTCAGCCCAAACCACTTTCTACAAAAACTTTCTGTAAAGTACTTTTATTGTCTACACACGACCTTCAGGAAATTTTGAAGGAAAAAAAAAAAGTTAGACATAGAAAGAAGTTAATTAAAGTGACTTTTCATCTCATAACCCAGAGCTAACTTGTTTGCATTTTCTTTCTTTTTTTTTTTTAAATATATTTTATTGATTTTTTACAGAGAGGAAGGGAGAGAGATAGAGAGTTAGAAACATCGATGAGAGAGAAACATCGATCAGCTGCCTCCTGCACATCTCCTACTGGGGATGTGCCCGCAACCCAGGTACATGCCCTCGACCGGAATCGAACCTGGGACCTTTCAGTCCGCAGGCCGACGCTCTATCCACCGAGCCAAACCGGTTCCGGCTGCATTTTCTTTTTTAAGATAGTAGAGGGGAGGGGGGGAGGTTATGGCAAGAATTTAAGGTGAAACTGCTGTAAAATATTTCCGACCTCCCTCCCCCTGCAGGGCCAGAATTAGGGTGAGGAGAGTAAAACACTGGCCTCAGGTGCAAAAATTAAGGGGGCTCCAAAAAACTCAATTGAGATAAATATTTCAATGCACTATTATAAAATATCAAATGAATGGCAAAATAACTCCATAATGAATAAAATATCAAGTTTTCATCAAGGCAGGTGTTGGCAAGGCCTTGCCAAGCCATATACTGGAGCCTGAAATCAGTGCAAAAATGTGTGGCTCTTATATCTCTTTTTATGTATTTTAATAGCTATTTCTCCCCAGAACATTATTAAAAATATATTGAAACTTAAAAGTAGGTATATTGAAATGCACCATGTTAAGAACTTATTATAATTTTACTTTCCTGTGTTTAATGGAAGCTAACACTTTATAACATGTTCAAAATCTACTTCTGGGAGCGAATTAAAAATTACATAAAACATATATTGAGAGGCACACATTTCCCCTTTTGTCTCAGAGCCCAATACGACCCAGCAGGGCAGTCACAGAGGAATATATGCTAATACTTCTGTATTCATTTCCTACTGCTGCTGTGGCAATTTAGCAGGAACACTGGCTGGAAACAACACAAGTTAGTTATCTTACAGTTCCGGAGGTCGGACATCCAAATATTGGTCTTAGAGGTTACAACCCAGGTGTGGGCAGGGCTGGCTCCTCATGGAGGCTCCAGGGGAGAGACTGGTCCCACCTTTTCTGGCTTCTAGAGGCCACTGCATTCCTGGTTCATGGTCCTGCACCTTCCCAATGTGTGGTCTTATTGTCACATCTCATTCTTTAATTTTGACTCCCTTGCCTTCCTCTAGAACAGCGGTTCTCAACCTGTGGGTCACGACCCCTTTGGGGGGTCGAACGACCCTTTCACAGGGGTCGCCTAAGACCATCGGAAAACACATATATAATTACATATTGTTTTGTGATTAATCACTATGCTTTAATTATGTTCCATTTGTAACAATGAAAATACATCCTGCATATCAGATATTTGCATTACGATTCATAACAGTAGCAAAATTACAGTGATGAAGTAGCAAGGAAAATAATTTTATGGTTGGGGGTCACCACAACATGAGGAACTGTATTAAAGGGTCGCGGCATTAGGAAGGTTGAGAACCACTGCTCTAGAAGGACCCCTGTGATTACATTATCCACCCAGATAATGTAAAATAATTTACCCCATCTCCAGATCCTAAACCTAATCCCATCTGCAAAGGTCTTTTTTTCCATATAAGGAGGCATACTCACAGGTTCTGGAGATTAGGATGTGGATTTGGGGAAGTGGCATTATTCTGCCGACCACAACTTCCCTTCTCCTTAAACATCCTTCTGTCACATTATTTATGACAGCTAAAATAATATTCCATCTGTCCATCCACCCATCTATCCATTTGTTCATTGAACAAGTATTTACTAACCATCTACTTTGTGAACTTGGGAGTGGGGTGTAGAGGGGGCGGGAAGGGCAGAAGTTCAGGCTGGGACTGGTGATGAGGGGACTGTTCTGAGGGTTACGGTATTTAGAACCTAATATTGACCAGACTTACCACTTCACACCCCCCGGGATAACTAGAATCAAGAAGACAGCCCTAGCCCTGGCTGGTTGGGCTCAGTGGATAGAGTGTCGGCCAGCGGACCAAAGGGTCCCAGGTTTGATTCCGATCAAGGGCACGTACCTTGGTTGCAGGCTCCTCCCTGGCCCAGGCCCTGGTTGGGGCTCGTACAGGAGGCAACCAATCTATGTGTTTCTCTCACACTGATATTTCTCTCTGTCTTTCCCTCTCTCTTTCACTCTCCCTAAAAATCAGTGGAAAAGGGTGAGGATTAACAAAACAAAAAACAGACAAGCCAGACCCATGGTGGCTCACTGGTTGAGCATCAACCTATGAACCAGGAAGTCACGATTCCATGTCCAGGTTGCAGGCTCGGTCCCCAGTGGAGGTCATGCAGAAGGCAACCAATCAAGGATTCTCTCATCATTGATGTTTCTATCTCTCTCTCCCTTCCTCTTTGAAATCAATAAAAACCTATTCTTTTAAAAAAAAGGACAGACAATAAGTTTTGACAAGGATGTGGAGAAACTGGAACCCTCACACATGGCTGGTAGGAATGTAGGATGGTGCAACTGTTGTAAAAAACAGTCTGCGGCCCTAGCTGGTTTGGCTCAGTGGATAGAGCATTGGCCTGTGAACTGAAGGGTCCTGGGTTTGTTTCCGGTCAAGGGCACATATCTCGGTTGCAGGCTCCTCCCCAGCCCCGGCCCTGGTCAGGGCTCATGCAGGAGGCAACCAGTCAATGTGTCTCTCTCACATCGATGTTTCTCTCTGTCTTTCCCTCTCTCTTCCACTCTCCCTAAAAATCAATGGGAAAATATCCTCAGGTGAGGATTAACCAAAAAAACAAAACAAAATATCAAAACAAAACAGTCTGCGATTCTTCAAAAGGTTATATGTGGAATGACGTCTGACCCAGAAAGTCCACTCCTATCTACCCAAGAAAATAGAAGGCATACATCCCCACAAAAACTTTCCCACAGAATTCACAGCAGCATGATTCACGAGAGCCCACATAGGGTGGTGGCTCATGCAGTCATTTAGACATTCTGGTGGAGGCTGCACACTCAGAGAGGTAGCCTGGATGAAAACGATGATAATTCTGTCTTGCCACTAGGTGTCAGCAGGAGCACGGCTGGCAGAGCATGGCCCAGTGCCCCCACCCCCCAACCCTAACCCCTCTCTGCTGCCCACCCCATCCTCCCTTCCATCTCCACTCTGAGCCCAGACCTCAGCATCTCAAAGTCAGACACTTCCTCCCCCAACGCACATCTCGGCGTTTGCAGAAGTGTCTGTCCCCAAGCAGGCAGGGGTGCTGGCCTTTCCTAGCAGGTGTCAAGCCCATCTAGGGGCCTTCAGCAAACATTGGAGGGAGAAAGAGGAAAGAGGAAGGAAAGAAGGTCAGTGCATAGACTTCCAATGACTCCAGTCTGGGGAGCTTCTCAGAGCCTCGCTGCTTCAGCTCCCTGTGTGTGTCTGAGAATAACATGCATGAAACACGAGAAATGCATGCTGGGACTGTTCTAAGAAAATGTCACGTTTTTAACTCATGGAGTCCTCCTAACAATCCCATGGTGCAGATGCTATCAGCATCTTCCATCCCCCCCCTTTTTAAATATATATATTTTTATTGCTTTTAGAGAGGGAGAGGGCAAGAGAGATAGAAACATCAATGATGAGAGAGAATCATTGATTGGCTGCCGCTTGCACGCCCCCTACCCAGGATCGAGCCCACAACCCGGGCATGTGCCCTTGACCAAAATCGAACCTGGGACCTTTCATTCCACAGGCCGACACTCTATCCACTGAGCCAAACCAGCCAGGGCTTCCATCCCCTTTTAATGGGTGAGGATTCCAAGGCACAGAGAGGTTGGTAACATGCTCAAGGAGACACAGAGAAGTTAAGCAGTTTGCCAAAGCTCTCAAAGCATATAAGTAACAGAATCGAGATGCAAAGCCAAGTGATCTGTCTCCAAAGTCCATGGCACAAGAATGGACTGCCTACTACACAGGTGAAGTTCAAGGGAATCAAGAAACCCCAAAATAAAATAAAAGGCCATAAATGCGACCCAACCATTAGAGCATCAGCCTGGGCCTTCTCCGGGGCATGAGTGTAATAAGACACAAAAGCCCATCAGGTTTCTGGACAAAAGAACATAAACAGCCCAAATGTCCACCGACAGTGAGGAGAGGCCATAAAAGCAGTGAGGAGGCCTTTGTGTTCTGAGATGGGCAATTTGGGGAGGTGTGTGTCATACACAGTTATTTATAGAAATCATGATCCAAAAAGGAGGTGATAGATAGATTGGTAGATAGATAGATAGATAGATAGATAGATAGATAGATGGAAACATGTTTGGGCACATGCATGAAATATCTCAGGAAGAAATCCATGAAATGGGAAGCAGGGGTGGCTGGCATGGGGGCTCATCCACTTTTATACAAGTTGAATTTCATCTTTTAAAAATACTTTTTTTTATTGATTTCAGAGAGGAAGGGAGAGGGAGAAAGGGATAGAAACACCAATGATCATTGATCCTGCACACCCACACTAAGGATCGAGCCCGCAACCCGGGCATGTGCCCTGTCCAGGGATCGAACCGTGACCTACTGATTCATAGGTGAACGCTCAACCACTGGGCCACACTGGACGGGTGCGTTTCTACTTTCTAAACGACCCAAAACATAAAGAAAAGCATGTGGAGAAAGAGAGTCATGGCTTTATGACCAAAACCTCTTTTCTTCTACAATTGACTTAGATAGAGTGGCACCCCCAGTGAGGCAGGAAAGTAAGAAGCTAGGGAAATCCCTTAACAAGCGGAATAAGGGAAACAGACAAAACCACTAAACCAGGCCAAACATTTAAGCAATTTCCAGCCAGCTAACAAATCACAAGGTTTTACCTTCCCTAACCGAGGACACTTGGGAGCAAATGCTTTAACATTCCAGACCTTCCCGAGCAGACCAGCCTCGGCCCCAGTCACTCTGCAATGATGGTTTCTCAAAAGATGACACTCACCAGCCGGTGGGCGTGGCTCAGTGGTTGAACGTTGGCCTAGGAACCAGGAAGTCACGGTTCAATTCCCAGTCAGGGCATGTGCCTAGGTTGTGGGCTCGACCCTCAGTAGGGGGCGTGCAGGAGCCAGCCAATCAATGATTCTCTCTCCACACTGATGCTTCTATCTCCCTCTCCCTTCCTCTCTGAAATCAATAAAAACATACATTTTTAAATGACACTAACCAGAAAATAACCCTGACCCCTTTATACACACACTTTGATGATCAACATATTGAAGGACACACCTGGAAAGCTAAGGAATAGTCTGTTAAAACCCTCCCCTGGGAATCCTGCTGGAGAAAGAAAGATAAAAAGTCTTAAGACAAAGGCCCTGGCACACACTCTCCTGGGAGCACGCCCACGCCTTTCTCCCTTAGGCATTCATCTCTGCTCTTTCTCTTAAACTCTAAGGATCCCCGCGAGGCTTGCAACCAGGGGAGCAGTGGGTGGCAGCAGCTCATCCGGGGCTCACCCCTGAACCTGTCTCCCAGGCCCCCTTTTCCTCTGACTTCCCAGTGAGCTGACAGCACCCCGGCCTTGGCTCCTTCCTGTCCCCGGGACTTTTACTTCCCAGTGAGTTCATGAAGCCCAGCGTGGCCCAGTTCTTTCCCGTGTTTCTAAAAAGCCACAGCAGCCCCACCTAGGCTGTCTCATGTGGCTTCTTCTACCCCAAGCCTTTCATTCATTTCACTGTCCCCAACTTTAATAAAGATGCTCTCGCCCTAGCCAGTTTGGCTCAGTGGATAAGAGCCTCGGCCTGCGGACTGAAGGGTCCCAGGTTCTATCCCGGCCAAGGGCACATGCCTGGGTTGTGGGCTTGGTTCCCCATAGGGAGCGTGCAGGAGGCAGCCGATCAATGATTCTCTCTCATCATTGAAGTTTCTATCTCTCTATCCCTCTCCCTTCCTCTCTAAAATCAATAAAAAAAATATATATTTTAAAAAAGATACTTTCAAAATCGCCTAGACTCGTATTGTGAAATCCTACAGGAATATGGAGGAGTTAGGGAGGGACTAGGCGAATGTGCTGATGTGGAAAGAGCACCCCCCACCCCAGGCATTTAAAGTTAAACAAGGAAAAGCCAACAACAGAGGGGGCTGGTTGTTCTTTGCCCGGGAAGAGGTGAACATGCCCTTGGGAAATTGCTAGAGTCAAATAGGAGACACGGTGTAGGAGGTAATTTGTAGCAGTAACTGGAGTAGGCTGCCTTCTACACAAAAGACGTTCAAGGTAATCCAGACAACTAAAAATAAAATAGAAGGCCATGGAACCTTTTCCAAACAGGTAGGAGAGAGCCTCGCTTTTCATTATATACCCTTTCATCTTGTTGAATTTGGATGAGCCAAGGGTTCATTTCATAATTAAAACCCATTAAAAATGGTAAGAATAGAGAATATTTGCTCCGAGTCTTTTAAAAAACAATAAATAAGGCATTTCTCTCTTTTTTTTCTTTTTAATAAGGCATTTCTGATACTTCTGTGAGCTGGTATCACTTTTTCAATGAAGAATCAGTTAAGGAAATATTGAGAGCCCTAGCCAGTTTTTCCCAGTGGTTAGATCGAAGGGTTTGATTCCCAGTTAAAGGCACATAGCTCGGTTGAGGGTTTGATCCCTGGCCCCAGTCAGGGTGTGTGCAGAAGGATGTTGTCTCTCTCCTTTTTTAAAAAAAAAATTTTTTTTTATTGATTTTAAAGAGAAACGGAGAGAGAGAGAGAGATAGAAACATCACTGATGAGGGAGAATCATTGGCCAGCTGCCTCCTGCACGCCCCACACTGGGGATGGAGCCCGCAACCCGGGCATGTGCCCTGACCGGGAATCAAACCGTGACCTCCTGGTTCATAGGTCGACACTCAACCACTGAGCCATGTTGGCCAGGCAGATGTGTCTCTCTCTTAGGTTGATGTTTCTCTCTTTCCCTCCTCCTCCTCCCTTCCTCTCATTCTGTCTGAAAGCTACAGAAGGGAGTCTTGGTGGGGGGTGGGCATGCATGAGGGGTGGGACTTTCCTCCCTCCCTGCCTCCTTCCTTCTCTCTCAGCTGCTCACCTCCCTGCATCTCAGGGCCACTTTGCATTGTGTTCTTAGCTCTGCACAATCCAACCATCACCCATCTGAAGGCTAAATGTAGGGAGAGATGGGACATCAGAGGGGGAGTGATGGGGGGCGGGGGTAACAGAACTCTTCTTTTTTTAAAAAAATATATTTTATTGATTTTTTGCAGAGAGGAAGGGAGAGAGACAGAGAGTTAGAAACATCGATGAGAGAGAAACATCGATCAGCTGCCTCCTGCACATCTCCCACTGGGATGTGCCCGCAACCCAGGTACATGCCCTTGACCGGAATCGAACCTGGAACTCTCTAGTCCGCAGGCCGACGCTCTACCCACTGAGTCAAACCAGTCAGGGCCATGACCTTCCTTTTAGAAATCTTCTTGCTATTTCTGCTTTTCCCCAAGCCAGGAGTAGTGCCTTAGCCATCAGTCTGTGCACAGAACACAATGTGGTATTCAGGAAAGACATTAATTGTATGAATGAATAAATAAATGAATGAATAAAGGTTTCTTGACTCCCTTCTAGCAATCTTTTTCCTTTGTTTGAAGAAGTAAGGCTGACTTGCCTAAGAGTCTACTACATTTGCTCACTATTCATACCAGCCCGGCCAGCATGGCTCAGTGGTTGAGCATTGACCCAGGAACCAAGAGGTGGTGGGTTCGGTTCCCACTCAGGGCACATGCCTGGGTTGCGGGCTCCATCCATGTTTCTATCTCTCTATCCCTCTTCCTTCCTCTCTCTCTAAAAATCAATAAAAACATATTATTAAAAATATCTATAATAATAAAAGCATAATATGCTAATTAGACTGAATGTCCGGGACAAAGCTGCAGTAGGCGGAAGCTGAGGCAGAGGTATCAGAGGTCCCCGGTGGCAGGAGGGGGCTGGGGCCAAGACCCTTGCATGAATTTCGTGCATCAGGCCTCTAGTTCATACTATAAGGCACTATAGCCTAGTGGTTAGGCATACAGGCACTGGCACCTGGGTTCAAATCTAAGGCTTGCCACCTATAGCTGTACAACATCAGATAAACTACTAGCCCTCTCTGTGCTTCAGGTTCTCATTGGTGGAGTCTGGGTGCTGTGAAGAGTTGAATGAGCTGGTCCTCCTGAAGAGTGGCTTTATGTAAGGGCTAATCTTGTGTCAGCTCGACTGGGCCCGGGATGCTCAGGTACCTGGTGGCCTGCAGGCCTTTCCTAGGCTTCTTTCTGGAGATTCGTTATCTGCTCCCTCCCTCTCCTCACTCCTATGACCCCCACCCGATTGTTGGTTCCCCTTAGCCCTGCCCACACCGCTCAGTCCATGAGCCCTGTGGGGCATCCTCTTCCAGTCCCCACTTAGAACATGCCATCTCTCCTGCCAGGACCCTGCCCCACCTGGAATGCACCCCCAACCTCATCACAAACCTGGACCTTGAATTTGAGGCAGAGTAAAGGGAGACTGAGCTGGGGGGAGAGAAGGCAGGGTGACCAGAGGGAGGATGGGGCCGGTGGGTGTCTCAAGAACATGGGGAAAGAGGCTGATGTGAGCGGCAGGCCATCCAGCCCAATAGAGCAGGACAGACAGGCGGACACAGTCTGGGGGCCAATTCTATAATCACGTCCTAGGTGACAAAGCTGAGGCTCGGAGGGCTTTTCTGCTCTTTCGGCCGCCCCTGTTTTGGAGGAAGGCAGAGGAGCTGGGTGACAGGGAGGGGAGCAGGGTTGGGATGGAGTGAGACTAAGCGGAGCAGGGGTCTGGGGTCTGTTTATTAGCTCTAATTGCTGTCTCCCGGGCTGAATTAGACAAAATTACAGCAGCCCTTAAGGACAATGGGCTCCGGGGTTGTCTGCCTAGCGAGCTGGCAGGGGCAGGGAGGGGGCAGGGCCTGGGGGCCACCTCTCCACAAAGGAACCCTCCGATTGGCTAGGCAGGAGGCGGTGGGGGAAGCTGTGGCCGGTCTCACCTTGCAGGGCTGTGCAGAGGCCCAGTGAATTCAGGACCATAAAAGCCAATTAAAGATGCTAGGGGACCGAGTGGGCCACGAGGGAGGGGGAAAAGGGAGGGGAGAGGGAGGGAACCAGCCTGCCTGTTAGGGACGATTAGGAGAATACAGATGAGGAAACTGAGGCACTGAGAGGGCAGTGATGGCCCCCAGTCACAGAACAGGAACAAGTTGCAGCCAGGACTGGAAGTCAAGGCAATGTGACCACAGAGGATAGGAAAGGGGGTGGGGCTCCTGCAAGGGGGTTCCGCACACGGAAGAGGGATGAAGAGGCCTCTATTCTAGCTCAACACAAAAGGCCACTTAGAGAAATGAAGTGTTCAGTTTCCTGGGGGAATGGAAGCTAGTCTCAAACCCAGAACCTTCCCCCACCCCGCGCCGGTGCACACACAGGCGCACACACACACACACACACACACACACTCCACTTCACACACACACACACACACACTCCACTTCTGATTCTTCAAAATCAAAGCACCTGTGAGAACTCAGCTCAGCCAAGAGGCCTCCCTGCCTTCTCCTGGCTGGTGTGTGTGCATGTGGCAGAAAGACTGGGATGGGGTAAGACCACAGCAAAGAGGGACAGGGCAATCCAGGGACAGAGGCAGGCAGGCATGGGGCGATGGGGAGGGAAGGAGCCCCCCTCCCCCGTTCCCTGGCTGAGCTGGCATCCTACCACAGCCCTCCTAATAGGCCTGCTGTGAGGAAAATTTCCCAGAAGAGAAGATGAAGGCTCAGAGAGGACAAGAGGTTGCTCAACTGGCGGCCGGGGTTCCTTTGCAAATTGGAGGCTGGGATCTAGATCATCAGTTCTGGTGGTTTGGGCTACATGCTGTCTTTATTTATTTATTTATTTATTTATTTATTTACTAGAGGCCCGATGCACGAAATGCATGCAAGAGTAGGCCTTCCTTCCCCCAGCTGCCGGCACCGGCTTCCCTCTGGCACCCAGGCTTCTCTCGCAGCCCTGGCTTCATCCAGAAGGTCGTCCGGTCTAATTAGCATGTTATGCTTTTATTATTATAGATTGATTTATTTGTTAGCTTATTTATTTATTTATAACTTATCTTTATTGTTGAAAGTATTACAGATGTCTTTTTCCCCCCACAATGACCCCTTCTAGCCTGCCCCCACACCCACCTGGGCCTTCGCCACACTATTATCTGTGTTCATGGGTTATGCATCTATGCATATAACTTCTTTGGTTAATCTTTCCTTCTTTCTTTCTTTCTTTCTTTCTTTCTTTCTTTCTTTCTTTCTTTCTTTCTTTCTTTCTTGCTTTCTGTCTTTCTTTCTTTCTTTCTTTCAGGTAACTGGTTTCACATAAACATCCAGAAGGCTCGCTTCTTCAGAAAAAACTGGTGGCTCAGGCCGCGCTGGGCTGGCTTTCCTGCAGGCACCACGCGGCCCTGAGCGGAGGCTGAGAGGCCCTAACAAACCGCTGGGTGCGGTTTCACGTGTCATTGTAGCTGTCGGGTCGGTTTCTGCATGTGTCTGCGTGTCTGCGAATCTGTGAGTCTGTCCTCATGACAGTTTGCACCTGATCATGGGTGTGAAAGTGTGTGAAGGTGAAGTCCCCGCCCACATGCACTGGTGTTTGGTAGCTATGTGCTTCCGGTGCATACACAGTGTGCGTGTGGCTGTGAGTGCGACCATTTACTTACTTGTGAGTGCGTGTCCTTGGAGTTCTCCGTGCCTCTTGTGCAGTGTGTGTGTGGGCACAGTTTGCTTGTACTATGTGTGTCTGTGATTGTGAGTATGTGCACGTGTGTGGACACATGTCCATGTGTCTATGCTATGTGTGTGCTTGGCTGAGCTGTGCCTCATGTATACTGCTTCTCTGTGTTGGATCCTTGTAAAGACCTATGCAGGCGGCCTCAGGGACTTCTCTTGGATGACTGTCGTGGCCCCAGCCTGCACCTCTGTGGCTCTGGGGGATACCTGTGTGACTCTGGGACAGTGTTTTAGGAGCCTGGGGGTCCCAAGAACTGCCTGTGATTAAGGGCCTGTGTGGCTCTGAGGTGCCTCTATGTGGAAACTTGTGTACAAGTGTGGGGGGGGGCCCTGATCCTGGGGTCCAGGATCCAGCTCCCGCCCCTCCAGCCATCTCTGCATTTTCCAAAGACACCCCAGTCCTGAAGTGGAGCTGCAGCCCCTCCCCCTTTACCTTCCTCGCTTCTCCTCCTCCCCCCCCCCACCTCACTTCCTATCCCTTATCTTCCCCATCTTTCCTCCTCCTCCTCTCATCTCTCCCCTCTTACACCCCAAAAAGCGGACAGGAGATATGGCCATGGACTGCCATTAGCTCCAAAAGGCTTAAGTGGCCCATTTCCTGGGCCAGCCGGGTGCCCTTGGCAGACACCATTAGGGTAATGAACCAGCAGCTCCTCCCTGGCCCCAGTGCCCTGGCAACCAAGAGGGGGGTGGAGGCTGGAGGGTGGAGGGTGTCCCCAGACCTACAGGCTGCAGGTGCCTCTGCTTGCACTGCAAGGGCCTGGAGGTGAGCAGGGAGTGGAGTGTGAGAGCCCCCAGAGAGGCCGAGACAGACAGATCCGAAGGGACAGAGACACAGAGGGACAGAAAGGGAGCAATAGAAGGAGGGCAGAGGGAACAAGATCGAGCTCAAGACAGACAGAACGTCGAGAGAGGAGGGAGAGAGGGAAATGAGACAGAAAGGGAACGAGACTTAACAGATAATGAGTAGGCACAGAACTGAGACAGGACAGAGAGAGCAATAGAAAGAGAGGCAGCTAGACAGAGGCTGAGACAGAGAAAGGAAGGTGGCAGTGGGGAAGGAGAGAGAGAGGGAAACAGAGACAGAAAGACCCAAACAACCAAGCATACAAAGAGAAAGTGGTCCAGGCCGAGGCCCAGGCCCTGGCCCAGGCACCCCACCCTCCCAACCCCCAGGGCATCGGCAGTAAAATCAGGAGTTACAGGTATCGGGTGTGAAAGGTTAAAGTGGGTGGTGCATGGTGTGTGGGCAGGCTAAATAGCCATCTCAGGCGGTAAATAAAGAAAATTGAATTTATTTAAGGAAAGGGGACGGGGGATGGGGATATCCCAAGGGAAGGGCTGCGCAGCACTGAGCCAAGGGGTATTGGGCCCATGATGGCAGCAAAATATAGTCTGAATAGTGAGACAAGGAAGGGCATAGGGAAGCAACAGGAAAGCTGGGCTGGGCTGGCTGGGCTGGCTCACTGAGAAGTCAGAGAGAAGGGGCCCTTGGAGACAGGGTCCGGGGGTCAGCCTGGGATGAGCTGCAGCTGCCCATTGCTGCCCATTGCTCCCCTGGCTGCAAGTCTCATGGGGCCCCTTAGAGGTTGGGGGACCGGTGCCTGTGGGGAAGGAGGTGGGGGAGGGAGTGGCGTGGTGCTGCTCCTTGGAGGAAGAGTGCGCACTGGGTCCTTCATCGTGAGCATATGTATCTCTCTCTTGCAGGTGGAAATCGTAGGGGAGGTCTCAAGGGAGGGTCTCAGTAGAATGTTCATCAGCTTTCCAGGTGTTCTCCGTAAGGGTTATGGTCTCCACTGTTGGGTGGGTGCCAGGGCAGGGGGTCATTGGTCAATGCAGCTGGTCCTGAGGCAGCCACAGGGTCACTTTTCTGGTTTTGCTGCTTTTCTGGGCCTGGAGCTGAAATACAACTGAGGCCTAGATGCTATCCTTGGAGAGGAAAAGGTCAGGGCGTCTAAACCACATGACTAGAGATATGCTGGGGGAGGATAGGTTACCCTGGGGGTGAGGTTCTTATTTTCCCAGTTTTGGCCCTTGCTAGGCAGCCGGGGCTCTCCGCCCTGGCGAGTTTCAGTCCTTGGCCCATCCTCCGTGCTCCGATCACATCCGTCTAACAGGGTGTACCAGGCACTGTGCTAAGCTCTCCACAGGTCTCCCCTCCTTTCTTTAAAAAGAAACTTTTAAAAAATATATATTTTTATTGATTTCAGAGAGGAAGGGAGAGGGAGAGGGAGAGAGAGATAGAAACATCAATGATGAGAGAGAATCATTGATCGGCTGCCTCCTGCACACCCCCTACTGGGCATCGAGCCTGCAACCCGGGCATGTGCCCTGACCAGGAACTGAATGGGAATTGAGTGGGTCAACGCTCAATCACTGAGCCATGCCAGCCATCCTCGCTTCCTTTCTTTAAGAAATATTTATCCAGCACCTGCTGCCTGCCGAGCACTGGGCTAGACAGAGGGGACACAGCAATGAAAAAACAGAAGTCCCTGCCTTCTTGGGGCTGACCTCCCAGTGGGAAAGGTGAACCAGCAATTCCACAAGAAACAGATAATGAGAGACAGTGGTTACAACCAGAGGTGGGGAGTGGGGATGGGGCGCTCAGAGCAGCTCCCTCCTCAACAAATTAAATGTGAAGTTGCCAGGAGACCCAGCAATTCCACTCCTGTCTACACCCAAGACAAAAGAAAATGTGCGCTGCTTTTCTGTGTCAGATCCTGTGGGAAGACCTTTGCACTTGGCCTCAGGCCCTTCTCATGGGATGACTGTGTCCACGGCCCTAGCCTATATGAAAATGTGGACAGCCATAGGCATAGCAGCACTGGCCACAGCAGCCAAAAAGTGCAAGCAGCCCCATGTCCAGCCGCACATGAACGTGGTCCACCCACACGCGGGAATATCACTCACCCGTGAAAAGGAGCCGAGCACTGACACTCACTACAGTGTGGATGGACCTTGAACACAGGATGGTCAGTGAGAGAAGCCAGACACAAAAGGCCACCCAGTGTGTGTGTGTGTGTGTGTGTGTGTGTGTGTGTAGTTCCATTTACATGAAGTGTCTAGAACAGGAAAGTCCACAGAGACCGGAAGTGGGTTAGTAGTTGCCAGGGGCGAGGGGAGAGGGATGGGAAGTGACTGCCAATGGGGACGGGATCTCTTCCAGGAAGATGAAATGTTATTAGATTTGATTGTGGCCATGGTTGCGCAACTCGGTGACCATACTGAAAACAGACAGAAAAAAATACCAGTACGTTAAAGAGGTAAATGATATGGCATGTGAATTATATCTCGGTAAAGCGATTTTTTAAAAATCCCCAAATCCAAGCTAGAACTCATGAGCGTGCCCTCAATACCAGCCCTTTGCAGCAGCCCCTGAGGCAGAGGTGTGGGGACAAATAGTTGATGTGGGAGCAGAGGAACTCTCCGCCCCCCCCGCCCCCCCCCCCCCATGGAGAGAAGGTGGGGAATGAGGCCAGGCAGGGAAGGGGTGATGCAGGACGTGATCACCATGGGCCACAGGAAGACTACATCATGAGTTCTTGGAGTTGTCCCCCCCTTTATCCAGCAATTGCTCTGTCCCTCCTGGGGCATTGGCTCCCCCAGACACACACATACTAGCCAAGCTCAGTACTTTGACCAGAGAACACCCTCAACTTGCAAGATTCAAGAACTGATAGCAGGTGACCTCTGGGGTGGTCCGAGGGGATATGGGTGGGGCACCCACAGCACCTAAATTAAAACTTGAGAATCATCTATTGGCTTGACCTTCCAAATCTATCATATGCTCAAGTCCGTGAGCAGAAGTTTGAGCATGCACATACATGCATGGTCTCAAAGTACCTTCCCCAAGATACTTCGTTATGAATGACAAAGGGGAAAACCGTAGCTTCCCAGTGGAGGTGCCCGGTCTGCACCACCCTACCCAAGGGATCAAGGTTAACATCATCGATGATGAGACATATTAACATCATGTACCTCCTGATACGATGCACTGAAAACACATCCCTTCTATGGTTTCCTTCCCAAAAATGCATCACCTCAATCTAATTACGAGCAGACATCAGACAAACCTAAATTGAGGAATATCTCACCAGTTCTCTTCAAAAGTGTCAAGCTCATGGAAGACAGGGAAAGACCGAGGAACTGCCTCAGACTGGAGGAGACTAAAAGCTTTGTGGGATCCTAGGCCAGAATGATATATTGCAGTATGATGACCACCATAGTTAGCTAACACCTCCACCCTGGCCCATCATTACCATTTCTTTTTTGTGCTGAGAACAATTAAGATCTAGTCTCTTAGCAACTTTGAAGTTTACAGCACAGCATTGCTGTCTGTAACCACTCTGCTGGGCATTAGATCTGCAGGAGTTATGTAGCTACTGGCTGCAAGTTTGTGACCTCAAACAACATCTCTCCGACCCCCTCCACCCCCAGGCCCTGGTAACCACCATTCTATTCTGTTTCTGTGAGTTCAGTTTTCTAATTTAAATTTTTAAAAAATTTATTGATTTTTAGCCCAGCCGGTGTGGCTCAGTAGTTGAGCATCAACCCATGAACTAAAAGGTCACAGGTATGATTCCCAGTCAGGGCACATGCCCGGGTTTTGGGCTTGATTGTCAGTAGAGGGTTTGCAAGAGGCAGCCGATTGATCGATGTTTCTCTCTCATTGATGTTTCTATCTCCCTATCTCTCTCCTTTCCTCTCTCTCTCAAATCAATTAAAAAATATTAAAGTTAAAAAATCATTATTTTAAAAAATTGTATTAATTTTAGAGAGGAAAGAAGAGAGAAAAGGAGAGAAACATTGACTTGTTGTTCTACTTATTTATGCATTTATTGGTTGATTCTTGTATGTGCCCTAACCCGGGATTGAATCCACAATCTGGTGGATAGGGATGATGCTCTAACCAACTGTACTACCGAGCCAGGGCCTGGGTTCAGCCCACTTAGATTCTACATGTAAGTGAGATGATACATTATTTGTGTCTCTGTCTTATTTCACTTAGCATAATGCCCTCAAGGTCCACCCATGTTGTCACAAACAGCAGGATTTTCCTTCTTTCTGATGGCTAAATTTTATATCTACACTAATAAAAGAGAAATATGTAAATTGTCACCACTCCACTACACCCACCAGCCAATCAGGATTAGTATGCAAATTAACCCAACAAAGATGGCGGGTTGATTTGCATATGCAGATGAAAACTGAAGGCTGCGGCCCAAGCGAAGACTGAAGAGGCTTGGCTTCTCCGCTGCAGCCAGACCAAAGGCCTGGGTCCTGGGTGCCAGAGGAAAACCGGTGCAGGCAGCCAGGGGAAGGAAGGCCTATTGCGTGAATCTTTGTGCAACGGGCCTCTAGTATATATATATTAGTGACCCAGTGAACAGATTCGTGGACATTGAAAGGAAATTAATTAGAAGGTGGCTGGCGGGGCGGGACTGGGCCAGACATGCCCTAGAGCCAACCTCCGCGGTCCCTCCCTGGTGTCTGCGGAGTGAGCGGGGTCCCTCTGGCAGGTGGGGCTGAAGGAATTGGGCTGAAATCGGCCCTCCAACATCCCCTGAGGGGTCCTGGAGTGCAAGAGGGCACTCTGCAAAGTTGCTGTCATACAGGGTGTGGAATGCAAATGCGAGTGTGCAGTAAACCAGATTTGGGGCCGACAGTGCCCCAGCAACAGCATAACCCACGGCAGAAGGTGGAATTGCGCGACCCCGTGAGGAATCAGGCTCCCTCCTCTCTGGTTTCGGGGTGCATCACCCAAGAACCACCGCTGCCAAGTCACTACAGCTCAGCAGCTCCTGTGTTGAGCGTCTGCCCCCTGGTGGTCAGTGCGCATCATAGCAACTGGTTGGATGGTATGAGGGACACTTAGAATATTAGCCTTTTATATAAATAGACTAGAGGCCCAGTGCACAAACTTCGTGCTTGGGTACGGTCCCTAGGCCTAGCCTGTGATCAGGGACATCTTCCCTGGCTGCCAGCAGCCGGCCCCACCTCCCGCTGCCACCCATCCAGGTTCCCAGTTTGCCATCGGGTGATCGGAGCCTGATGGCCGGGGGGGAAGGACTGAGAGGTCGGCTGGTCCTGCCCACTCGTGGCCCCACCCCCCACCACGGGTCACCCTCTGTGTGTGGGGCAACCGGTGTGGGGGGGGGGGTGAGGCAGGGGCCTTGGCCTGGTGCTGCCCGCATCCCCTGCCACCCACCCCGGCTCCCCATTCACCATCGGGCGATCGGAGCCTGATGGCCGGGGCAGGGACCGAGAGGTCGGCTGTTCCCACCTGCTCGCCAGCCCCACACCGCCTCAGGTTGCCCTCTGTGTGTGTGGCTACTAGCAGAGCAGGGGCCTTGGCCTGGCACCACCCGCATCCCCTGCCACCCACCCCTGGTCCCCATTCATCATCGGGTGATCGGAGTCTGCCAGCTGGGGAAAGGGACCGAGAGGTGGTCAGTGCACCTCATAGTGACTGGTAGAGCGGTCGTTCTGGTCGTTCTGCCATTATGGTCACTGGGCTTTTATTATATAGGACTAGAGGTTCAGTGCATGACGTTCGTGCACGGGGGAGGGGGGTGTCCCTCAGCCCGGCCTGCGCCCTCTCGGGTAGGGTCCCTAGGCCTGGCCGGGGATCAGGGCCTGTCGGGGCTTTCCTTCCCCCGGCTCCCGGCAGCTGGCCCTGTGCCCACCACTGCCACTGCTTGCTGTCTGTGTGGCACTGCCTCCCTCCCCTGCCACCAGTTGCCTCCCTCTGCAGGCGACAGGCATGGAATTGCTTGGCTGGCCCAGGCCTCCCTTTGTGGGGCGATTGCTGGCCGGCCCCACACACCCACTACAGCATCGCTGGCCAGTGGCCTGGGCCTCCCTCTGTGCGGCGATTGATCTGGGGGCCCCACAATCGATCACCCCGCAGAGGGAGGCCCCGCCTACCCAATGCAGCACCACCAGCCGGTGGCCTGGGCCTCCCTCTGTGGGGTGATTGTGGGGCAACGGTGGGCCCCCCAACCAATCGTATTGCACCTGCCTTGGTTGGCCTGGTGCCAGTGCGTGTCATAGCGTGGTCATCCGGAAGGTCTTCCAGACAGTCGTTCTGCTGTTTGGTCGTTCGGTCGATTTGCATAGTCAATTTGCTTTTATTATTATAGATATTTATGTAATTATATATATACACATATAGAATCCACTCACTCATTTAAGCAATATTTATTGAGTGCCTACCGTGTACCAGGTACTGTTATAGGGGATACAGCAGTACACAAAGCAATTAAAATTCACTGCCCTGCCCTAACCGGTTTGGCTCAGTGGATAGAACGTCGGCCTGCGGACTGGAGGGTCCCAGGTTCGATTCCAGTCAAGGGCATGTACCTTGGTTGAGGGCACATCCCCAGTAGGGGGTGTGCAGGAGGCAGCTGATCGATGTTTCTCTCTCATCAATGTTTCTAACTCTCTATCCCTCTCCCTTCCTCTCTGTAAAAAATCAATAAAATACATTAAAAAATAAAATAAAATTCACTGCCCTGCTGGAGGTCACACTGTAGTGGAGAGGTAGTAGGAAATGGTAGCAGTACATAAACTGTATCATATTAGATGGCGTTAAACACTAAGGAGATAAATAAAGCAGGGAAAAGGGGTGGTGACTATAGGGCAGGAGGGTGTAAAAAAATCTTCATGTGCCCAAAGGAGGCCTCACAGAAAGGTAAACATTTGAGCAGAGGTAAGTTTTGTGCCCTAGGGCCCTGGCAACATCGGCCACCGTGTGCTCTTTGTTCGGAAATCCAGACTGAGTTGAGGGTTTTTTAAAAGCATCGTCCGTGCCACAATGTCCCCTGATGTCTGTACATCTCTGCATCCTCTCTTGAGCTGGCCCTTTTCAGACCAGTGACAATTTAAGACTCTGCCTCTCAGCCGTCTTGCTGATGACTCATTTTTTATTCCTGTTCTAGTTGCAATCCTGAACACCCAGAAATTTCCCCCAACCCCTCCCACACCGTCCCCGTCCCCCCCCGCCCCGTCACCGGGAGGAAAAGGGCTTCACCAGGGACCACGGTGTGATGCTGGGCAAACCCTTCTGTGCCTGCTGGACTCAGTTTACCTCACTGTGGTTCAAGCAATGTTTTTTCTGAGGGCTATGCTGGCGTGGCTCCAGCGTTATTGCCTTTTTTGTTTTGGTTGAACTGGGAAGCTCACCTCACAGACATCCCTTTCCCTAAACTAAATTCTCTGCCTTCTTCTGTGTAAAACACCCGTCCATGAATACTTTACCTTCAGTTAGGACTCTTTGGGTTGCAAGTGGCAGAAAACGGATCTTAAACAGATTTAATTGGTGGACAACTGCTGAGGACAGCATCAAAACTGGATCCCCCATGCCCTGCCTTTTAATGCCCTCCAAAATTGATACCCTCACTCCTTTATTTATACCACATCACCACCGTGCTTGCCGAGAAATACAGAGCAGGTGTGCCAGAAACACAGCCTCTGCATAGACCATTATATAACTACTAGAGGCCCGGTGCACAAATTTGTGCACAGGTGGGGTCCCTCCCAGCCGATCGGGCCAGCCTCTGGGGAAGGAATTGGGGGGAGGTTGGCCGGCTGCGGGAGGCTGGCTGTGGGAGCGCACTGACCACCAGGGGGCAGCTCCAGTGTCTGCCCCCTGGTAGTCAGTGCACATCATAGCTACTAGCCAGTCATCTGGTCATCCGGTCATCCAATTATAATGGCTGCTTAGGCTTTTATATATATAGATATTCATTAATAGAACTTGACTGCATCCAGAGCTTAGCTGCAAGGAATTCTGGGAAATGCAGCTTGGAGGCTTCCAGCCCCAGCAGTACAGCATATAGAGAGAGATCCCCACCCTCAGGCCACCCCTCAAGGCCCCAGACATGTAGATGTGACCATCTTTGACCTTCTAGGCCAGCTCAGTCACCCTTATGCAGCTGCATGAATGTACCCAGGCTAGTACTGCTCAGCCAAACCACAGAACCATGAGGAATCAGAAGTTGCCTTTACGTTTTGTGGTGTTCTGTCACACAGCAATACGTAACTGATACATTACTGGGCTGCTGAGAGAAGACTGTTGAATGGACCAGTTAATTGATCCATCCTTTTAAGCGAGCAGACAGTGGCTTAATAGAGGCAGCAAATGTTTAAATCATTTCTTTTTCTTTTTTAAAAAAAATATATTTTATTGATTTTTTTACAGAGAGGAAGGGAGAGAGATAGAGAGTTAGAAACATCGATCAGCTGCCTCCTGCACATCTCCCACTGGGGATGTGCCTGCAACCCAGGTACATGCCCTTGACCGGAATCGAACCTGGGACCTTTCAGTCTGCAGGCCGACGCTCTATCCACTGAGCCAAACCGGTTTCGGCTAAATCATTTCTTAATGTCTCTCCCTCTCTGTCTCTATGTCTGCCTGTGTCTCTCTCTGTGTTTCTCTGTCTTTCTATCTGTCTGTCTCTGCCTGCCTGCCTGCCTCTGTGTCTCTCACTATTTCTGTCTCCATTTCTGTGTGTGTGTGCATGTGTGTGTGTGTGTGTATGTGTGTGTGTGTTCCTCCTGGCCTCTGTCTCTCTCCCTCCCTGCCTTATTCTCTCTCTGCATCTCTGTGTCTCTGACCCCCCTTCAACTCCAAGCCCTGGGATTTGGGGAGGACCCCATAGCAGCAGGTGGTCAGACAACCTGACACCCCTGGGGATTAGCTGCTCTGCCTCTGGTTCCCCTGATACCCCAAGAGATTTAATGCCACTGGCTTTTCCACTCCACCTTGATTAAATTTCCCCGTCGTCACCTGTGAAGTGCCGTGCATTTGCTAATGCGCCTGATCCTGTGTTTCACTCTATATGGTCCCAGTCCCCTCCCAGGTCCTCCCGAGTCACTAGTTGGCCACATGGCTGCACCTGCCTGGGTCGGGTCTGAGTCTTCTCACCCCACCTGCACCCCCTGTTTCGCAACACACATGGAGCCTGGGAGACTTAGAAAATCAGCCATGTTCTCAGTTAGAAATCTTACTTTTTAAAAAATCATAGGTTGGCTGCCTAGATTTTTTGCATTTTCTCCTGCTTGTTTTGAGGAGACACAAAAATGTGTGAAATTGGTGTTCCTTAGTTTTAGATTTTAAAACATTTTATTTTAAAAGTAATTATAGGTTTTATAGGAAGTTGCAAATTCCCCATCTTACAAAACTCTAGAAACATTATCAAAATCAGGAAATTAACATTGTTACAGTGGTATTATTTAGACTATAGATCTTCATTTCCCAATTTTTTTCTTAAGCTCCCATCATGCACATGCACCTAAATGTGTGCATACACACTTCTTGAATAACACACACATGACCAACACGTGCACGCATGGGAGCACTCACCTGCACCCGAGTGCACAAGTCGCTCACACCCAGCATTGCATGCACATATATGTACACGCAGACTCAAATACCTGCACGAATGTGGGCACATGCACAGGTGCACAGAGCTGATTGCACAAATGCATGTAAAGCAACACTTGGGACACACATGGGACTCACCATCTGCCCATAAGCAGCTCTGAACTCGTATGGAAAACTGCGCACAACTGTGGTCACACCCACACACAATACACACCGGCAGGATCACACCTGCAACCCATGCATGCAGTCACTCACACACATATGCAGACACCTGTGCAAAGATGCACACACACAGCCACACACACACACACATGCTGCCTTACCCATATAATAACTCATGCTGGAAAAGTCCACCTAGATTATTATTAATATCATCAGCACCCCCCCTCCTAAGTCATACTGGTCACCATGGTTTCAGGAGGATGTTGTCTGCCCTTGCCAGTTTCTCTCCCTCTCTCTTTCTCCCCTCCCTTCCCCGCCCCTTCCCTACCCTTCACACTTTTCTCTCTCTTTCTCTCTCTCTGTTTGAATAAAACACTTGCTACATTGGTATAAGTTTTTCTGGCTTTGGATTTAATAATCATAGAAATATATTCAAAGTTCTGGAAGGGAGAGAAAAGAGGCTGTACCAAGGCCTGACTGCAATTGTAACCCTCACAGACCCTTGCCCAGGCTCTGCCTTATCCTAGTCTTGGAGAACGGGGTCCTGGTGATGGGGGTGGGTAACTTGGGGCTGGCTTACCGGGCCCTATAGCAGGTGCCTGGGCCATTGGGATACCTTGCCCCTTACCTGTGCCTGCCCCTACTTACTTCTCACCTGACTTCTTGACCACCCCCTCAAACCTCCAACACTAACAGATACCTTGATGCATCCAAACCTGAACTCATGATCCATCCCTTATAAACCTGACCCTCATCAAGTCTCACCACCATCCATCCTGCCTTACAGGCCAGAATTTTGGGGAGTCTCCTCGACACTTTCTCTGCTCCTAACCCAAATCCCACCTCCTCACACCCAGCTTAGTCCCAGCCAGCATCAGAATCAGGACCCTTGCAGGGACATCTCCAACCAGGATCCCCCATCGCTCACTCTTTTCCACACAGACCTGGTGCCTAGAATGGGCCTGTGTTCCCTTGCACCTCAGGGCCTTTGCACATGCTGTGCCCACCTCCCGGAACATTCTTTCCTCTCTGTGTATCTTAGTTGTGCCAATCCATCCTTCGGTCTCAGCTCACATGTCTGTAGGGAAGCCTACCCCAGTCACCTGCTACATGTTCTCTCGTGTGGCCCTGTGCTTTTCTCCAACACCCTGTGTTATAATGCTTCCTTGTTTAGTTAGTGTCTGTCTTCCTTCCTTTTTAGGTTACAAACTCCATAAGAGCAGGGATGTCTGTCTGTCTGTCTTCTTCATCGCTCATCTAGAACAATGTCTGGCACACAGCAGGTGTTCAATAAATACGTGCTGAATGAACAAATGAATGAGGACATTTTCAATCCTGAGGTCACACAACCAACAGAAAAATGAGAGTCAGGTGGGTCCAGACTTTTGAAGTAATTAGAACTGAAAAAAAGAGGGAACAGAGATGATCTTGCTCATTTTCTATATATTTCAGAAAGGAAGGGAGAGGGAGAGATCAAAACATCAGTGATGAGAGAGAATCATTGATCAGCTGCCTCCTGCATGCCCCTTACCAGGGATCAAGCCTGCAAGGGGTCATAGGCCCTGACCAGGAATCTAACCATGACCTCCTGGTTCCTAGGTCAACACTCAACCACTGAGCCACGCCAACCGGGTGATCTTCCTCATTTTAAAGAGGATTTTATGGTTCCAAACAGGTGACCTCATAGTTTGTAGAAGTGAAATTCATGAACATAGGTTTGTGTCCTTATAGAAAAACCTCCGGCAGGGTGTGCTCCAAACTGTCAAGAGACATTGAACTAAGTGATGGAATAAATAAAACACTTACTTTTCCTCTTCATGCCCTTCTTTCAGTTCCTTCACAAACTGCATTTTCAAGTTGCATTGTAGTTGATAAAGCAATTTCATTAGTTGTCATGAAAAAATACTTTAAAATGAGCACACTTGTTGATATGGCAATTTTGCCTCCAAACACTTCTCGTAAGGAAATAAATGTGAACAGGTACAAAGATTTAATGCCAAAGAGCTCTACCACAAAGTTGCTTTAGCCCTCAACTGTGAACAACCAGGAAATCCAATGTTGGGGCACGTGTTACTAAAAATGTGGGGCCGCTGTCTCAGGAAATACAACGTAGGAGAGAATTTCAAAACATGAAAAAATGTTTCCCATCTATTAAGTGAAATAACGTGCTGGATGATTCCATTGTTGTAAATATATGAATGAGAACACAGCCACGTTGGGGGAAAGGCGGGGGAGGATATTAAAAACCGTTAGCAGCAATTTCCTCTGCATGGGGTCCTAGTGTGTGACTTTCATTTTCATTGGTGTTTTTCTCTAATTTTTAAACTGTCTACAGGGAATATGCACTCATGTAGTAAAAAAAAAAAAAAAGACAACAAATAACATTGTTTTTGAGAAGATGAAATGAATGCAATGGTAAATGGTTGTGTGTGTGTGTGCATGGGTGAAGATGGCTACGTGTGCGGAGATGTAGTCCTGGCCCCTTTTCTAACATAAACCAGGGTTTCTCTACCTCAGCACTATTGACATTTGGGGCCAGAGTGACACAAGGATTATCAGGCTCCATCTTCATCAGAGAGGACTCACTCCCAAGCCCTCACCTGCCTAGAAGGGCCTCCCAGCAGCTGTCCTGAGCGGAAACTTGAGTCCCTGTTCTCATGGCTGGCTGGCTGCTGGCGACAGAGGCTGGGTGGGTAGGCGCACCCAGATCCACAGAGACACAGGGGATAGGCCAGGGGTGGTACTCCTGCGCGACAAATGAAGTGTCTGACCACAGCCTGGGAAATCTTACCCTCGTGAAACCAGACATCTTAAGCTCAAAGATGCTTAGAAAGGGACTTTAGACTCATTAGCATCTCTCAACCCTTAGTTGTGTGGGAATGGAGTGCTTTGATCTCCTAATTATAGATTGCTTCAATTATCATCTTTAAAGTCATATACCATATATCACATATCCTCACCTAGGGGTGATTCTCTCCCCGCTGGGACACCAGGCAATATCTGGGGACATGTGTGGTTGCCACAACTTAGGGGAGTCTGCTAAGTGGGTGGAGATGTGTTCAGCATCCTACAATGCACAGGACGACCTGCCAGAGAACAATCTGCCCCGATGTCAGCAGAGCCAAGGAGAAGGCGAACTGTGAACTAGATTCACAGAATAATAAAATCATAACAGTTAACTTTGTTTATTGTGCATTCGGTATTTACCAGTCTAGCCATGTGCGGTGCCATTCAATTTGCAGAACCCTTATAAGTAGTTAAGACTAGCATAGGCCACATTTTCCAAGTGACAAAACTAAAGCCCAGAGAGGGAAAGTGTCCAAGGCAAGGTCACACAGCCAGTGTATAATAGAGCTGGATATTTGGCCGGGAAGGGCTGGACATATCAAGCCATCACTACTACCCACCCACTTGATGGCTTTATCACACAACCAGGAGATCCTCTTAGCTGCTGGGATGCCAGCATCTGGCATGCAGTAGGAGCTCAATAAGTGTTTGTGGAATGAATGAAATGAATTAGAGAGACCATAGGACAAATCCAAACCAAAAGCATCTATGAAACAACTTCTCTGCTCTCTCCGAACGTATGGAAGTCAAACAGAATGAATTCAGACAGGAACACCAAACGCAACATATGAGTCTGATTATATCCCAGATCAAAAAAGAAAAGTACTATGAAGAACATGATGTGGATGGTTAACAAATTTTAATAGGTTTTATATATTGTATAATAACATTGAATCAATGTTCAATTTCGTGCATTTGTTGTATTCTAATTATGTAAAACACACACACACAAAAAAACAGCCTTTTTCTTAGAGGTGCCATCTCTTAAGGTGACAATAATAAGGTGTATATATTAACATGTTAAATATTGTTGTTTTTAAACCGCTAAGCTTTGGAGTAATTTGTTACACAGCAATAGCTAACTGATACACTATTATCATTATTATGATTATTATAGTATTATAAAGTGAATAAGAATGTGGGCTTTAATAGACACTCCTGGAGGGTGGAGTCCCTGCCTTCTAGCTAGGTCCCTGCCTCCTAGCTGGCCCCACTCTGAGCCTCAGTTTTCTCACCTGTAAGATGGGATGTAATGAAGATGAAATGCAGGTAAAGTGCTTGGCTGAGGCACTGCACGTGGAAGTGGTCAGGTGTAGGGGCACCTGTGATGAGGGTGATGATTTCGGGGCAGGGACTGTCTCATCTCTGTCTTGTTTAATATCATATCTTTCTGAACACAAGCTCTGAGCCTGGTGGGCTTTTTGCAAATACTTGTTAATGCAAGATCTGTATATCTGTGTTCTGTCTACACACCCTGTCTGCGCATGGGATAGGCCTGGCACGGTCCGGTCTGTGTTGGCGGGCTGCGTCCCCCCTGGCCAGGTCTGTGACCTTGAACCTGCTATGTGCACCCACCTGGATGTCAAGTCCACAGGGGCCTCATGGCTAGGGGTTTGGGGGGCTGGGGCCTGGGAAAGCTAGGGAAGGGAAGCAGCTTGCCTCCCTCTCCCGATTCCCCCTCCTCTCTCTCCTGCCAAGTCTCCAGACCCTCTGCACAGCCACTTCTCTCAGGCACTTGGCAGAGAGGACGCGCGGCAGGCGTTGCCTGGGCAACGCCGGGATGCCCAGCAACAAGTCCACCATGCGCCTCACGTGCTCGGAGTGGACCAATCCGAGGGCCCGCCTGGAAGCAGGTCAGCCTGGGCCAAAGTCCGCCTCCCTACCTCCTCCCGCCCGGGCTGGAGGCTCGGAGCTAATTACCGTAATTGCAGTGGGAGAGCTCCGGGTGCGCTGGGGCTGGGGCTGGGGCTGGGGGCTGGGCAGACCCCGAGGAGTTGAGGGGGGAGAGCAGGGAAGCAGAACCCTCTCTCTCCTGCAGCTTCGCCGCTGCTTCCACAACCTCCATCAAAGAGCTCATTAAGCGCCTATTGCGTACACTTATTGTAGGGGAGGAAGGTTGGAGCACTTGCTGTGGGAGTGGGGAACCGTAGCCTCGGGCTTGGGTAAATCTGGAGTTGGGGGCGCGAATCAAATCAATGGGTTAATTCTTGACTTTTGGGGTCTCAAAGGATTGGCTCAATCGTTGTTGGCTGTATTGAATCTCACACACACACACACACACACACACACACACACACACGCCACATTCCACTGTCTCAGTTTCCTCCTGTACAAATATAGGGGAAATGCGCTCTTGAAGGGCGTGTATAAAAAGACTTAGCTCCAAGCATATTGGGTTCGAATCCAGTCTCTGCCAAACACCGCCCCGGGATTCCAGATGAATCCTTTACCCTCCTTGTACACACTCCGATTCCTCATCAATTAAAAAAGGGGGGCGGGGCCTGACCGGTGGTGCTCAGTGGTTGAGCATCGACCTATGAACCAGGAGGTCACTCCGGCTCAGGGCACATGCCTGGGTTGCCGGCTCCATCCCCAGTATGGGGCGTGCAGGAGGCAGCCAATCAATGATTCTTATCATTGATGTTTCTATCTCTCTCTCTCCCTCTCCCTTTCTCTCTGAAATCAATAAAAATATATTTAAAAAACAAAACACAAAACAAAAAGGCCCTGGCCGGGTTGGTTAGAGCGTAGTCTGCATACACCAAGCTTGTGGGTTCGATCTCTGGTCAGGGTACATAAAAGAAACAACCAATGAATGCATAAATAAGTGGAACAACAAGTCCAAGATTCATATTCTCTCTCTCTCTATCTCTCTCTCTCCTCTTTCTAAAATTAATAAGTAAAAATTAAACAAACAAACAAATAGGAGATCTCAGTATTTTTTCACAGGAGTTGTGTTTCTTGAGAGGACGTATGTGAAGCATACGGCAGCATTCGATAAATAGAAGCTCATTATCATCATGGTCCCAGAGCTGTGAGATTTTCAAGTGGCATGTAATGGCTCTGAACTCAGTTTCTCCCACAGATAAAATGAAAAGATTGGGTAGGCATTCTGACTGGCAGCCACTGGGTTTGTTTCCTCGCATGATTTTTTCAAGAGCCCAAATTGGAAGATTGGGTGGAGGGGGACAAAAAGAGAGAAAATGGGAGACATCTATAATACTGACAAAAAAAAATTTTTTTTTAAAGAGCCCCATTTGGGAATGTTAACGTGAAACACCCCTGCTTGAATTTGGGTTTTTGATTCCTGGACTGTCTGATCTCTTAAATCCCTACCAGTTTTTTTGGCTTTGTTCATTCTTTCGTCAACAAACATTAATTGAGCACCTACTGTGTACCTGGCCTGCGGTGGGTCTGAGTCCTCAGCCTCCTGATAGAGAACACAGGCTCCCAGGACCAACTTTGTCACGGACCACAGTGAATGGCCCAGGACCTCAGTGGACAAGAGGGTGGACCTGGACTGCTTTCAGGGTCTCCAAACCTCCTTCCCACCTCCAGGCCTTTGCAACTGCTGCTCCCTCTGCACCTATTTTTCCCTCTGCCTGGCAGGCTCTAGTCACTGATGGGCTCTTTCTCACCTTTCCTGTCTCTACACAAATGGCACAGCCCCGAGTGGCCTCCCTGACACACACCCATCTTGTTTCCTTCCACCACTGTGGCTGCCAAGAATTCTGCTCCTGCCCCATCCCCCGCTGCTAGGATGTGCAGTCAAAGGAAGGACCGTTGCTGGGGAGGGTTGTACCAGGAATTTTGTCAATACATGAAGCACTTCCAAAAGCTGAGAAGGGAGAACACGTTGTTCGGTGTTTGTTCACGGTTCTCGGGGCTGGACAGGAAACCAGGTCCTTAGAGGCGTGGCCTTCCTCATGGACTCTGCAGCCTGAGAGCCACCCCTGGCAGACTGGGAGCTGGTCCCACTCAGGACACAGACACCAACCACACACTGTGGCTACGAGTGGGGGCTCTGATTTCGAACAACAGCTCTCCCCCCTTCCCTGCTGTGTGAGCCTGGGCAAGTGTCCCAACCTCTCTGTGCCCACTTAGGACTCCAAGAAATAGGGCTAATAACATCGATCTTGGGAAGTTAATGTACGCATGAGACGAGGCAGAGAGAGCCCTCACCTAGTAGGTGCTCAATAAATGGTAGCTGGCAGTATTACTTAAACAGAAAAAGGGTTTTTTGAAAGGATGTTGTGAGGGTCAGAGAACCAACATGAAAGCTACAAAATTGGTTTTTGGAAACTGGCAGGTGTGAGAGAGGAGTGGTTCGGGGGAGCAGCAGGATGGCAGGGGGTGGGAGGGACATCCAGCCGCAGCCAGCCACCCTCTGTCGGTGTGACCATAAGCTAGCAATCTGACCTCTGTGCGCTTCCCTTTTCCCCTCAGGGACAAAACTCCATGTCTTGGCCTCTTAGACAGATGTGAGATTGGAGCAGATAACCCAAAAAGGGTTCCAGAAAGCTCTGAAAGGCCTGACTCTCCTACATACAGCATCATCCACTAATATCTACTTTTGAGACCCAGTGTTTGTGAGATGTTGTGCTTGTGCTAAGGCTGCAAGGGAATATGGGAGAGCCAAGGGAAAGAGGGCCAGAGAGAGGGGTGGGAAAGCTGTATTCTAGTCCTGGCTGGGTCCCTGGCGTGCTTTGTGAACTGCTGAAGGTTACCTTCCCTCTCCGCGCCTCATCCGAATGAGGGCTAGGGAGCTCTGTAATAGGAAGACCTCCTTTCTGATCCCGCCTCTGCCCCCTACTTGCTGAGTGTCCTTGGGGGGATGTCTCCACTTCTCTGAGCTTTAGTTTCTGTGTCCCCCAAAATGGGATTTAGTACTTATGCTGCAGGGTGACTGTGAGAAGTAAATGACTATCAATTCCAGGCATTGTGAAATACAGTGGGGTTAAAATGGGCAAGATTCTTGCCCTTGTATGATACTAAACCTCTTAAATAAATGAGCATCAGCATTATAATAATTATTATATATAGTGTTTCAGTGTGCATTTATTATACATAAAATGTGCAGTGCTGGGCACAAAATAGATGCTCAGCAAACACTAGCTGGTATTATTGCAATAATTCCAGGGTACACACTGCAAGATTCTCCCCCCCCCCCAGGTCTGAAGTGTTGAAGTGCCTGGGGTGATTCTCATTGGCGGGGGAGGGGGGGCGGGGGGGAGGGGAGGCTGAGACCTTCATTAGGGATTCCCTGGAGGCCTCAGGTGAGGAGGCTGGCCTATGTGTGGTCCTGTTTGTGTGTTCTGCCCCTTCCAAGTAAATGCCTCCATTAATCTCCTCCTGCCTGGGCTGGAGGGTCAGGTTTCAGAACCAGGCAGATGTTGTCCAGAGTAGCCCTGTCTCCTTAATCCTCAGGGCTCCAGAAACTGTCCTTAGAAGAGAGAACAACAGGCTTGCTGAGGCCACCATCTGTGCAGTCTTGATTTATGAATGCTCCTGAGGGTGGCAGGAAAGAGGTCTCTATAGTAACGGTTGAGGAAGGGGCTGTGCCTGTGTGCGTATCAGGCAGGGAACAGGGAGGAGGAATCACCAGAGACCCTTATTCCTAAACCTTCTTTTCTACTGTGATGAGCTATTAATTAATACTCATTGCTGGCTTATTATCCCCGGAGATGATTAGCTACTGTTCCTAACTGGAGCCTCGTGGGGGACATTCTCTAATGAGACTCGTTCATTTCTGTCCACCTGCACCTGCCTTTCTCCTGGGACATAGGCAAATGTTGCAGATCCTAGGGACCCAAAGGGGAGAAATCAGTCAAAGGGGGCTGTCCATGAAGCTGAGATTCCAGGGAGATGACAAGGGCACAGTAAGTGATTAAAAAACACCAGCTAGGATTATTCTGGAAGGCAGAATGGAACCTCCTAAGGTGCCAGTGTTTGCAAGGGAAAATTGCTGCCTCTGTTTAAATGGGCCAGTTAGCCCCCAAAGTAGGCAGAAGAGGCAAGGGGAGGAAGGACTCTGCAGCCAAGTGGGTCCTGAATCTAAAGGTGCCAAAATCCAGAGTTTTCTCCTGGGCCTTTGTATATGATGTTCCTTCTATCAGGGACACACTCCTGCAACGTCACCCAGCTCACTCCTTCTCAGACTTAGGTCTCAGTTTATACAGTGGTGCCTCTTCCAGGAAGCCCTCTTTGGTTTGTCCCCCATCTTCCTGGACTGGGACAGGTGACTTCCTTGGGTTCTCACAGTACCCTGAGTCTCTTCCATCACGGCTTTGTCCACTCTGAGCTGTAATGACCTGGGAGTGTCTGTCTCTCCAACCAGACTTTTTGCTGATGATTACATAGGATTGTGTTCTCCTATATATACTGTTAAGTGAAAAACAGCATGTTCTGTAAGGTATATATATAGAATGCTACCTTATGTATTAAGACACTGAAGAAAAAAAAGACACTGCACATTGCTTAGGTGGCTAAAAAAAATAGCGGACAATACCAAGTGCTGATGAAGATGTGGAGCAACAGAAACGCTTATCCACCGCTCACGGGAATGCAAAATAGTGTGGTCACTTTGGGGGAAAAGTTGGGCAGCTTCTTCTTTTAAAAAATATATATTTTATTGATTTTTTTTACAGAGAGGAAGGAAGAGGGAGAGAGAGTTAGAAACATCGATGAGAGAGAAACATCCATCAGCTGCCTCCTGAACACCCCCTACTGGGGATGTGCCCTTGACCAGAGTCGAACTCGGGACCCTTGCTCTATCCACTGAGCCAAACCAGTTAGGGCAAGGGCAGCTTCTTAAAAGTAAAAAATACCCTGACCATATGGCCCAGACATCCCACTCCTAGGTATTTCCAGAGAGAAATGAAAACATATTGTCCACACAAACACCTGTGCGTGAACATTTCTAGCAGCTTTATTCATAACCCCCAACCTAGAAATGTCCTTGAACCCAGGGTCCCTGCACCAGTGACCGAACAAGCCCTACTCCACCCACACAATGGAACGCTACTTCCCGACACACAACAACATGGATGGATCTCCAATGCATTATGAAGATGAAAGAAGCCTGACACCGAGAGCTGCACACCATGTGATCCCATTTAAATGATGTCCTGGAAAAGGCAAAACTATAACGACGGAGATCAGATCAGCAGTTTCCAGGGAGTAGCGATGGGGGGGGGATAGCCTATACAGGGGGCAGGAGAGAACGTTTTTGGGGTGAGGGAACTGTTCTGTTTCTTGACTATGGTGTTGGCTACATAACTGCAATTGTCAAAATTTACAGTACTGTGCACCTAAAAACATGAATGTTACTGTATAGAAATTATACCTCCATATACCTGACTTTAAAACGAAATTCTTTTTTTTTAAATATATTTTATTGATATTTTACAGAGCAGAAGGGAGAGGGATAGAGAGTTAGAAACATCGATGAGAGAGAAACATCAACCAGCTGCCTCCTGCACACCTCCTACTGGGGATGTGCCCGCAACCAAGGTACATGCCCTTGACCGGAATCGAACCTGGGACCTTTCAGTCCGCAGGCCGACGCTCTATCCACTGAGCCAAACCGGTTTGGCATAAAACGAAATTCTTTAAAAAGTAAATGAATAAATAATTGTGTGTGAGGCGACTGATGGATAAGGTTATATATGTATGAGGACTCTAGAAGAGGACAGGGAAAGGAGTGGACAGTTGACAAGAATTTAGATCTTGGAGTCAGCAGACGGGGGACCCCATCCCAGCTCCAGCCCCCAACTATTGTGGTCTATGGGGGGAGGGGTTTGCCTCTGCCACATCTGTAAAACAGGGCGTTTCACAGCTCCTCTGCAGCTTAGGATGGAAAGATCTCAGAATCCCGGGTGTAAAGGCTTTCTCTGCTCTCCAGAAGGTCTGAAGGAGACCACAGTGAAGGCAATGGTGGTGGGAGAGTGCTGGGGAGCATGGGCTTTGGAGCCAAGAGACAGGGCTGTGTTCATTTATTTATTTTTAATTTTTATTGATTTCAGAGAGGAAGGGAGAGGGAGAGAGATAGAAACATCAGTGATGAGAGATAATCACCAATCAGCTGCCTCCTGCACAACCCACACCGGGGGATCGAGCTGCAACTTAGGCACGTGCCCCGACCAGGAATAGAGCCGTGACCTCCTGGTTCATAGGTCCACGCTCAACCACTGAACCACGCCAGCCAAGCATGAGCTGTGTTTAAATCCCAGCTCTGCCTCTTGCTTTCCAGGTGGCCTTGGACTAGTTCCTTAGAGCCTCAGTTTCCTCATCTGCAAAATGGGGACAACAATGATAGCAATCGCATGGGGTTGTCCTGAAGCCTTCGGAATACTTGGCACGTGAAGTGTTTGGCACCAAGCCCAACACAAAGTAAAAGCTCAAGGAGGGAGGGGAAGGAAGGGGGAAAGGTTTTCCTATATGATCTGCTCCTGGCCTGAGTGACCAAACCCTGGCCACCTCTTTCTGAGTATAACTCCTGCAAGTCCCCTCCAAGACACACTTCAGGGCCTGTCTCACACACACAAACACACACACACACACACACACACACACACACACACACACACGCACAGTTTCTAGGAACGAACTGTTCCTACAAGCAGTAACCCAACCAACTCACTGTTCAGCCGGATATTTGTCCTTTACATTTTCCCATGGTTGTCTTCTTCTCACCTTTCAGGTCTCAGCTCAAATGTGTCCACCCCAGAGAGCCCTTCCCCAGCCATCCAGCCTAAAGCTACGTGTCTTACACCAGCCAGTCACATACTAGGCAGGGACTGGAAAATATGGCCCTTGGGCCAAATGAGCTACCACTATTGTTTTGTTGTTGTTAATCCTCACCCCAGGATATTTTTTCCATTTATTTTTAGAGAGAGTTGAAGGAAGGGAGGTAGGGGGAGAGAGAGAGAAAAACAAACACCGACGTAAGAGACACACATTGATCAGTTGCCTCCCGCACACACCCCATGGGGCAGGGATCCAACCTGCAACCCTGCTACTTGCCCTTAACCAGGAATTAAACCAGCGACCCTTCAGTGCAAGGGCGGATGCTCTAACCACTGAGCAACATCAGCCAGGGCAAGCTGCCACTATTTTTGTAAATAAAGTTTTATTGGAACACAGTCACACCCATATATATTCTCCAAGGCTGCCTTTGAGCTACAACAACAGACCAGAGTAGCCAGGAGAGAAACCAGCTGGCCTGCAAAGCAGAAAATATTTACTTTCTGGCCCTTTACAGAAAAGTTAGCAGACTCCTGCTCTATCACCCCAGTCTGTTTCTTCTAGCTGTCGTTATTGTGTGAGGTTATTTTGTTCCTTTATATATTTGTTTACTGTCTGTCTTCTACACTAAAAGGAATACAAAAATGAGATCGGCTTTGTTCCCTGCTGAATCCCCAGTGCAAATATTTTCATTGTGAAGTGAATGCATACAGTAGGTTTGAGGTGTGGATTTCTGGCCATGTCCTTCTAGAATGTGGAAGGAGGAAGTGACTTTAAAAACATTGTGTTTATAAGAAAGGGGTGCAGGCACGGTGTGTAGTGCACACTCCCATTGAAGGCAGTGAGCGAGTCAGATCTCTGAGCTGAGAGGAGAACCCTGGGGCCTAACAAGATAGAGCTACCACAAAGCTCGCCTCTCTGCAAAAGAGATGGGAAACGCAGGACAATGAAATCATTGCACAATCCTGAACTGGATCCCAACTTGGAAATGAATGTCATAAAGGACAGTATTGAGGCAATTGGTGAAACTGGAACGTGGGCTAGAGATTAGACAACAGTATTGTCACAATTTTAACTTTGTGGTTGTGATGACCACATTATGGTTACATAGGAAACCGTCCTTGACCGTGGGGGAAGCACGCTGAGTATTTAGGAATGAAGGGGCCACTGTGTCTGCCACTTACATGGTTGGAACAGAGACAAAGATATATGTAGAGAAAACGACAAAGGTCAAGTGAATGTGGCAGAATGTGAACAATGGGTGGGTGAATCCAGGTAAAGATGGTTATGTTGCAACTTTCCTGCGGGTTTGAATTTTTCCCTCCAAAATAAAAAGGTGAAAAGGAAAAAGGAAGGGAGCAAATAAATAAAGCAGCCATTTCTAGGCTACATTCCCATTTCTTCTTCTTCCTTTGGTAGCGAGTTCCTTGCTCCTCTTTGGGAACTGTGAAGCCAGAACGAGCCTCTGAGTGGAGACATAATGCAGAAGTTAGAGTGTTTCAGATGAGTATTGCACTTGACAGTGAATTTGTTGAGTACCCACTATGTGTCAGAATGCCAAGCAGCTTCTGCATCCACTCCCCATGGGTTTGGCCGAACTTTTCCCCAGTGCATCCGTGGAGGTAAGCCTTGGTTTGGGTATCTTTGTTGGCAAACCTTATCTGACGTTCCTGAATCCATGGGTGATCTGCAGGTCATTCATTTGTGAGCTCAAATTCCACAAAATAAGCAGCTCTTTTAGGGCACTTTCATACTGGGAAGAGCACAAGCTAGAACACAAATTCCTTTATTGTTATGCATGCTAAATTTGAGAAGAGTTGCTTTTTCATGTCTTCACCCTCCCTAAAGGAAGGTTAGTTGCTGAATTCATGAATGTGCCCCTCCCTCAACGCCGTGCCTAACACAGTAAAGGTGTTTTGAGTAAATGGATGGACCATCTCAGGAAATAACAATAGCTACATTATTGGGAAAATTACCAGGTCCAGACATTTTTTAAATTGTTTTATTGCTTAAAGTATTACAAAGAGTATTACATATGTCTCCTTTTTTTCCTGCCCTTAACAATCCAGACATTTTTTCTAATGTCATGCCAAGCTGCATTGGAGTCTGAGGCAAAAGGAAAAAATCAGGAATGCAGATCCTGTCTTTATTTAAAATGATATTTTCCTTATTGTGGATTTTTCATTAATTTTGATTTTTAAAAAACATTGCATTGAAATATGATTTATTTTGATTACTGCTGGGTTTTTTTGTGCCCCCTTACATTTTGTACCTGAGGCAAGTGCCTCCCTCACCTTAGTCCTAGCCCCGATTATTTATTTCCAACATGCAATCCACACCATGGCGTTAACGCCTCATCACAATGCTCTGAGAAGATACTACAATCATCACCATTTTACAGTTGAGGGAACTGAAGCACAGAGAGGTTCAACTGCGCCCCAAGTCCCACAGCAAAGAGAAGGAAAATCTGGACTTGAACCCAAGTTTGTGTGTTTTTCGGCTCAGAGCCTACTCAGTAAAGTGAAACAATGAACTAAGTTATGCGTTGGGTTTTGAGTCGAGGAATCAGAAGGTCTCGGCTTGAGTCCCACCTCTGCACCAGGCTCCTCTGAGCCCTACATTCACACAGACCTCAGTTTCTCCATCTGAAACTAGACTTAAATATTCTGCACCTGCCCTATTCCTCCCCTCCCCCCGCCCCCAACACAATTTACCAGCTTTATCTCTCCTGATCGAGCAATAGCACACGCTGGAGAAGCAAGCACTGACCGAGCCAGAGCTGCTAAACTGGTGGGGAGCTCAGAGACCCAGGAGGGGGTTGGGCCGAGTGGGGAGATCCTGGGGACTACAGTGAGTGGCCCCTCCCCCTCCAGAAAACCCCAACCTAGATTTTGGGCAGATGCCAGTCTTTTATTCTGAAGCTGAGGCCACAGCCTATGAGGTAATCTTTGGAGCTGCATTCGAGGCGGAGTCCCATTGGCCGGCTGGCCAAGCCCCGCCCTGGGTTCCCGGTGCCCCGCCTTCCCCAAAGCCCATAAAAGCGCAGTCCCCGCCTCGGCAGCCACTGGACACCTGCATCTGCCCACAAGACTGGAAGCAGGTGAGACGCACAAGGGAAGGACTTCAAGCTGCGTGGAAGGAGGGGTGGCTTGGGGGACCCGGTACCTCGGGGATGGGGCTGGTTTGCAGGTCAGCGCATGGACATCTGCCCAGAAAGCGACAAAGACGGCGAAGTTTGACGGTCTGGAAAGCAGAGACCAGCGGGGCTGACTACCTGGGAGGTAAGTCCTGGGGACGTGCCACGAGGTAAGGAGCCGGGATGAGTCCTAGTTGCGACCCCTCCTAGCGCCCCCCTTGCCATTCGGAAGCGCTCGGGGAAGAGGAGCGGAGAGGAAAGACATTTTTGGAAGGCGGCTTCCCCAAAGTCAGAGGAACGGAGAAGGCGGGGGAGTGGGTTGAGCCGGGAAGAGAGGAAAGTTAAGTTTTCTTCAGCCCCGAGGCTGAAGACAGCTCTGTGAGGACCACGGGAGAAAATTGCTATTTATTTCAGCACGGAGACTCCGGACAGCGCCTCTCGGGGTCCAGGGAGGGAACCGCGACCTGCTTCAGCACACGCGTCTGGACAGCTCCCAGCAGGTCCCGGCCGGCTTCATTGCAGCCGCAGGGCAGGGACAGCTCCCCAGGTGACCGAGAGCCCTGCAGCTTGATGGGGGAACAGAGGATGGTCTGGGGTGTCTGACGCTTCTGGAGACTTGCCCCCCTCATTTAATAGATTTTTTCAATGCATTGTTTTCCAGATGAGATGACACGGCACACAGAAGTCTGTAATGCCCAACAGGTACGATGATCAAGCTGTAGGGCTGTGGGGGAATGGGTGCCTGCCAACATGACATTATTGTGCTCTCTCTAGACTTCTTTGAGAAACATTGGGTCAGTCATTTTACATACATTATGTCATGCCATCTTCAACTTCAGGACATGGGAGTTATTACATCCAGGTGACCGTTGAGGACACTGAGACCCGGAGAGGGACAGGTCAAGGGGTCTCAGGCCCAGGGTGAATCTGCAAGTCAACCCCACATCCTGCCAACTCCAAATTCCATGCTTCATGGGTGGGAGTTGGGCCCTTGGAGATCAGCTCCTTCCTCTCTCCAGGAGGACCAGGAATGGAAGACGGGAGGCGGTGGAGAAGCAAGAGGCCCATATGCTACAACTTGGCTCAGGTGAAGGAAAAGAGCTGGGTTGGGAGGTCGCAGACACAGGGCAGAGGGTGGCCAAGAAGACTGGAGCAGTTGTGGTCTAGTGCTGTGTGGAAGACTAGTGATTTTGTTGTTCTGGTGTACTATGACAACAAGTCACAGCTTCCTCATAGCGCGGACTCCCATCAGCCTCCGCCTGACATGGACAAGTAACTGTGGGGCGGGGGAGCCCAGGAAGGAATCACTTCCACCCAGGGGATCGAGCTGGCTAATCCCATGGGACAAGAGCAAGGGAGGGAGTAAAATAGGGGCATGCACCCCATAATCACATAGCAATGTGCCATGCATGGTGTTGGCCATGTCACTCATATGCCCCCCACAGGCCTGAAAATACAAAATATCTGACTGAACCCAGGGCCTTGGGAATCAACGAGGGGATGGTGTTTGAAGTTCTTTCTAGACCAGGATTCTACTAAGATTTGTCAATAAAAATTCCAGGAATCATTTATTTTTCTCCCACACCTCACCATCAGTCTCATGGACCAACTACAGGACAGGTGTAAACTTGTGCCCGGTAGGTGAGTTGTGGCATCAGCGAGAGGTCACCCCCAGTTCTCTGCGACATCCTAATCAAGTCGAGGACACCACATTGAAGTCATTCCAGCCTCAGAGCCTTGGTCTTTGCTGCTCCCTCATCTTGGAATGCTCTGCCTCCCAGAGCACCCTACGGGCTCCCTCTCCCTTCTTATTCCAGCCTCATTTCACTAAGGGAAACTTTCCTTGTTGCCCCACCACCCACACATCAAGTCTGTGTTATACACTCTCATAGACCTGGGATGTCTTCTCTCCAGCACTTACTCCGATTATTGTTAACTGTTCACAGGACTGTATCACCCCCATTACACTGTGAGCTCCATGAGGGCAGAGACTGCGTTTGTGTTTTTCACTGCCGTGGCCCCAGCACCTAACCAGGGCCTGGCACACAGCAGGCGCTCAATAAACATTGGTTGAATCAATAAAGGCATCAGAATAAATCAGTATATTAATCAATGAACTAATGGTTTCAGCACACACATGAAGATCCTGCTTCTCTTTGGTTTCCCCCACAGAGATACCGGAGGGTGGTGGGTGCTGCGGGTGTTTATTGGGGAGTATAATTAAATTTGTGGACACTCAAGGGCCAGCCAGCCAGCTAATAGCCCCAGGAGAGAGCCAAGCTCATTTAATTAGCAGTTATGAGGCATTGATTCCTCATTAGCTCTGGCAACCCCCGTCTCCCTTCTCAGCCCCAGACAAATGAAATCTTTCTCTCTCCAGGAGTACTGCCTCAGTGAGTTCATTAACAAGCAGAGAAAATATGATTGCAAGACACCTACATGCCAGAGGCACTTTGAGGATGGGGTGGGGAGAGGGGTTCCATGTCTGGGTCAAGGCTAATTGTGAGAGTTTTGTGTTGTATATAGATCTCCCTTTGGGAATCGAGGAGCTTTTAGATTTTTTAAAAAGGCACCCGGATACTGCCTTTTAGGGACCCCTAGGAAAGAGGAGATTCTGCCCTGGGATTTCTACAAATGTCTCCCCCTGGGTCCCTCACAGCCACTCCACATTAACCATTTCACACTGAACACCCAGTCCACCCAGCCCCCACCTCCCCTCCCTCTGTGTCCCCATCAGTGTGGCAGCCTCTCCACATCCCAGGGTCCCTCCTCCCCTCATCCATTTCCCTAACCCGGTATTTGCCAAGGCAAGTCATTCTGGGCAAATCCAGCCTCTTCCCCAGCCCTCTGCCGCCATCACTGCCTGGTTGTCCCTCCCCTCCCCCAAACACACACAACCGTCCATTTATTCTCCACATACAGTGAGGGGTTGTTCTAGAACACAAATCTGACCAAGTCCCACCTTTGCCTTTAACCCTTCCAAGACTCCCATTGACTGATGGATGAAATTCAAATTTCAAAACACAGCCTGGCTCATCCTGCTGAGAGCATCGCCTGTCATTTCCCCACCAGCTGCCCTTATCAACCGGCCCAGCCAGGAGCATCTTGGATTCCTCTAGGAAGCGCCCAGAGAATGCAGATTCCTAGGACCCTGCCAACTTCAATAAGCCAGAGGTGGGGCGGGCCCCAGCATCTGCATTTTGATGAGCTTCCCCACTGATTCTGCTTTGTTGTTGTTAATTCTCACCTGAGGATATTTTTTTCCATTGCTCTTCAGAGAGAGTGGAAGTTAGGGAAGGAAGGAAAGAGAGAGAAACAAAGACAGAGAGAGAGAGAGAGAGAGAGATGTGAGACATACATATTGACTCCCGTATGCACCCCCACTGGAGGCGGGGAGTGAACCTGCAACCCAGGTATGTACCCTTGACCAGGAATCAAACCCGAAATCCTCTGGTGTGCAGGCCGACACTCTAACCACTGACCCACACCGGCCATGGCCCCACTGATTCTTATTTAGGGGAATCCTTCCTTTGATTTAAAAAACAAAATGGCCCAGCTGGTGTTGCTCAGTGGTTGAGCATCGACCTATGAATCGGGAGGTCATGGTTCGACTCCTGGTCAGGGCACATGCTCCGGTTGCGAGCTTGGTCCCCAGTGTGGGGCATGCAGGAGGCAGCCAATCAATGGTTCTCTCTCATCATTGATGTTTCTATCTCTCCGTCCCTCTCCCTTACTCTCTGAAATCAATCTTATATAATAAAAGCCTAATATACAAATTGTTTGACCGGGAGTTTGACCACTCGCTATGACGTGAGTTGACCACCAGAGGCAGCACAGAACACGGTGGGCATCTGCGATGCGGCGCTGGCAGCAGGTGGTAGTGGAGATGCTGCTGGCCCTGATGGGCCCCAACAAGAGCTGGACAGCAGTGCGATGGTGGAGCAGGTGAGGGGGTGGCGCCAGGCCACAGCTGGGTGCCAGGTGGGGGCTGCGGGGCTGTGAGCCTGGGGGCGCGAGCTGGGGCCCAATCCCCGCAGGCCACCCTGAGGGCCGCCACCTGTGCATGAATTCGTGCACCAGGCCTCTAGTAAAAAAATAAAAATAAAGGTATGTAAAACCCACCTACCCTTCATTTTTCCCAAAGACCTCTGGGAGGGGGCACCTCATTTAATCTCACCAGTTTCAGCCTTCTCCCGTCCATGCCCAGATCAGTGTGAGCACGTGATAAGTATTCAGTTGAGATAAATGCTGGGTCTGAGCCCCTTTGTCAGACACAAATATGAAGGCCACACACACCTATAAAGATGAGCCAGCATTTGCAATGGAGCTGAGGGCATCTGAACTGAAGGGACAACCCACTCAACTTTCTTATCACATCTGGTCACTATCCAAGGATCTTCATTTGGGATTTCATGAAAGTGGAGTCTCAGACAAGACGGTGATTCCAGGAGCAAAGGTACCAGAGAGTGAGGCAAAGAAGCAGGGATTGCCAATGTATGGGGATATGGTCCAATTACTCTAACAGACTCAAAGTAACAGTGGCTTCAGCAAAAGGGACGTTTATTTTCTTCCCATTGACTCAGCAATTCTATGGCTAGACTTACACAGATGAGAAATGAATACCTACTTCCACAGAATGAAGGAAGGAAAGGAGAGAGGGAGGGGCCCATTTCAGAGGCCGATAGGTCCTCTTGAGCAGTTGATTAAGTCCACACCTGGACTACTTCCCTTATCAGCTCTCATACTCAAGGGCCACTAGACACCTCCTTTAATTGTCCAAGAGCTAGGAACCAGGCAACTAGGGGCAGCCCTACTGTCATGGAGTTCAGAAAATTATTCAAATGAACCAGTTTCAGGAAGCCGGGGAAAACCTGGCTCACCCCACCGGCTTCTCCAGTTACTGTCACCCTGTCCCTGCTGTAAGCCTGTGTCCCCTTTTTTGGAGCTCCAAGTAACACAGGGTTCTGCCTTTCTTCTATCTGAGTGTCACTGTGTTGTGTCCCTCCATCAAAACAATATTTAAACCTTGCAAATACACAGAGCATAAAATTTGCATGTAACCTTTTTAAAGTGACAATTTCGTGACATTTCATACTTCACATAGTCCTACAACCATCACCACGAGGTGATTAATTCCAGAACATTCCATCGCCCCCCAGAAAACACAGATCCTGTTAAGCAGTCACTCCCCACGGCCCTCTTCCTGCAGCCCCTGGCAACATGAATGTGTTTTCTGTCTCTGTGGGTTTGCCTGTTCTGGGCATTTCATATCAATGAAACCACACTATGTGGCCTTTGGTGACTGGTTTCTTTCATGGAGCAGCATGTTTTCAAGGTTCGTCCATGCCATAGCGTGTGTCCATGGTTCATTCCTTCTGTATAGCTGAATCATAGTACATCAGATGGCTATATTAGGGTTTTAAAAAACCCAGATACTATTTTAACAGCTGTAGATATAGTAGCTCCTATGAGGTAGGTACCACGATCATTCCCCATTTTATAGGAGAGGAAACCAAGGCTCAGAGAGCTGAAGCAAGTTGCTCAAGGTTGCACAGCTCGTGGGTAGCAGAGCCAGGACTTGACTGCTGGCAGGTTGCATACAGTGTCTGCATTTCAACCACTATCCTACACCCCTCTCCTAGTTTGATACACACAGACAATGTGGCAATTGCGACATGTCCTTCAGTCGTTTCCACAGGGGAGGAGGCCAAGATGCGGACAGGAGAGGAGACTTGTGGTCACATAGCGAGTCATCCCCAGCCAGGGCTGGAGCGGGGTGGCGAGGGCAGAACTCAGATGCTGCATTGTCCAGGGAGGGTGGGGGTCTGCCAGAGAGGGTGCTGATTATATCCTGCACCTTAATGGGTCCTTCAAAAGAGAGTGGCTTGGGTTTCCATGACAACAGGCAGGCAGCATCACAAGGAGATAGCTGAGTTTCCTCCCCCAACCCATATCTGCCTCAGGAATCTGTGCTCTCCGTGCCTGCCTTTCTGGATCCAGAGAGCAGCTATGTGGGTGGTCAGAGCTCACACCTGCTGGTGCACTCAGAGACCCTCTCCTGAGCCCGGCCTCAGCCAAGCGACAGAGGGATGGACAGAAACAGAACACACGGGGCACGTGTGCAAAGTGAGGCAGAAGGGATTAGGCAGAGCGGGGAGTTGCCCCGAGTTCTCCCGGTAACATCATGAATCAGCAAGGGGATGAAGAAACCTCTGAGATGGAAACTGTTAACAGGACAGGACAGGACAGGGCAAGGCTCTTTCACTGACAGTGATCAGTCAAGTTACAGAACGTGCTCCTCAGGGCAGAGGAGGGAGATTTGACAGAGAGCAGGGGAGGCAATAATTGGAGAGAAAAATCATCCTCATTTGATCCCACCTGGCCCAGACTCAGTGATTAAACCAGTCTGGGTCAGGAGAAGGAACGCATGAAAGGGTTGTGAATATCACTGACTCCATGGGGGCAGCTATAAAGGACACGATTGGAACAATGAAAAGTCTTGGAATCTGGATGGTGGATTAGATGATTGGGCTTATCAGTGTGACATTTCCAATTTTGATCATTAAACTGTGGGTCTGTGAGAGAATGTCCTTGTTCTTCGGAAATCTCACTGAAGTACTGTATTTAAGAGTAAAGGTTGTAAAGACTCCAAATTACTTCCCCAAATTATTCAGAAAATATTATATATACTACATTGTGTATGTATATATATATGCATTACATTTTATTTTATGTATCTTATACATATAGGTAATATTTATAATATATTATATTCTGTTATAAATTATACTAGAGGCCCGGTGCACGAATTCGTGCACGGGTGGGGTCCGGCTGGCCAGGACCAGCAGGGAGGAGGGGACACGGGAGGTTGGCTGCTGGCCCTGCCCCTGATCAGGGTTGGGGGGAGCCAATTGGGCCAGTTGGCTGCCACAGTAAACGTCATAGCAACCAGTCATCCTGGTCAGTCCATTGTTCCGGTTGCTTGGCTTTTATATATATAGATTATAGATATATCATTATCCTATGTAATAAAAGGCTAATATGCAAATTGTCCCCTTGACCTGGAGTTCAACCGGAGTTCGACCAGGGGGAGGGGCCAGCTGGCCAACTGCCCACGGCCCCTCCCCACCAGCCGGCTCCAATCAGTCCTCCCCCACATCCCCTCCCCTCCGCTGGCCCAGCCCGATCGGCCCCCATAGGGGTGGGCCAGCCGGATACCACTCATGCACAAATTTGTGCACCAGGCCTCTAGTCTCTATATCTACACTAATAAAAGAGAAACATGCAAATTGGTGTCACTCTGCTATGCCCACCCACCAATCAGTATGAATATGCAAATCAACCCAACAAAGATGGTGGTTAATTTGCATATGCAGGCATGGAGCGAAGACTGAAGACGACTGAAGACTGAAGAGGCTTGGCTTCTCTGCTGCGGTCAGAGTGAAGGCCTGGGTCCCGGGTGCCGGAGGAAAACCGGTGCCGGCAGCCAGGGGAAGGAAGGCCTATTGCACGAATCTCTTCATGCAACGGGCCTCTAGTATATATATATAAAAGGCTAATATGCAAAGTGTCCCCTCAGGAGTTCGACTGGGAGACTGGGAGTTAGATCGCTCCCTATGATGTGCGCTGACCACCAGGGGGCAGCATGGAACATGGCTGGTGACCAGCAGCAGAGGCAGGGCGCTGAGGGAATGAGGGAAGGAGGAGGCAGAGAGGTGGGGAGGTGGGGAGGCAGGGAACCTGGGAATCTGATTGGCCCTGATCGCTGGCCAGGTCTAGGGACCCTACCCATGCACGAATGTCGTGTACCGGGCCTCTCGTATAATATAAACATGTATCATATATACTTATATATCACATTTATATACATATATAATATATAATAAATATATAGATTGGGGGGTGACTGCTCATGGGGAAGAGGTTTCTTTTTGGGGTAACAAAAATACAGCAGTGGGCAAAAGTCAGTTTACAGTTCATATGGAAAATAATACAATAAATAATAATACAAAAATAAACTGTTTTGCATAATCACAACTATAAATCTACTTTACCCACCCCTGAATTTTGGAACTAGATAGAGGTGATGGTTGTACAACATTGTGAATGTCCTAAATGTGCTGAGTTGCACATGTTAACAGGAATAATCTTATTTCAATTTTTAAAATTACATACTCAAAGAAAAGCTTCTCTCTCGCTTGTTGTCACAGGGAACTATGCACTCCTGCTACTCAACAACATTTCTATTAGAAATGAGTTAAGGTCACCTTTAAGGCCCTCAATGAGAAAAAAAAAACACATATCATTGAACGTCACCAGTATCAGTCATCTCTGCTTGAGAAGTGGTGACTAAAATGCCCCCACAGCCCGGCCGGTGTGGCTCAGTGGTTGAGTGTCGACCTATGAACCAGGAGGTCATGGTTCAATTCCCAGTCAGGGCACATGCCCAGGTTGCGGGCTTGATCCCCAGTGTGGGTGTGCAGGAGGCAGCGATCAATGATTCTCTCTCATCAACATGTTCCTATCTCTCTCTCTCCCTCTCCCTTCCTCTCTGATATCAATAAAAACATAAAAAATAAATTAGAAATAAATGAATAAAATGCCCCCACATAATTTTCCCATGGTAGACTCCTCTCTCTTTCCCCAAACTTCATGTGTGTGTGCGTATCTTCACAAGTCAGACTTCTGCTATAAAAAAAAAAGGACACTTCACCATAGACGGCTAAGAAAGTAGTGTGGACAATGTCTGTTTTTTATTCAGCAATGTCTTATCTTGTAGAAGAAATCAAGAGGACTTGATGAAATGTCCCTTTGATAGATGTGTTTAGCTCTGAATGCTTTATCCAGTATGTTATAAAAAGAACCTATTGCATAATTGAATTTAGGCACTTTTAAAGAGAAGGGACTGTCCCCTCATTGCTGTCGAAGAATTCCCCTAAAAGGCTGTCTTGTAGGCATGGAGTGAGTGATTCAATGAGGTACTGAATGCATCATGTCTATGTTGGGGTGTATCCCTGGGTCTTTGCTCTGTGTGTGGTCTTTTTTTGTTTGTCTGTTGTGGGTTTTTATTTTTTGCCAATCCTCATGGAAGGATAGAGAGAGAGAAAGGGAGGAGAGAGAGAGAAACATTGATATGAGAGAGACACATCGACTGGCTGCCTCTCACATGCACCCTGAGTGGTCCAGGGATCAAACCTGCAATCCAGGTACGTGCCCTTGACCAGGAATTGACCCCACAACCCTTTGGTGCACATGCTGATGCTCTAACCACTGAGAAACACCAGCTAGGGCCCATGTATGGTTTTAAAACATCTCCAAACCTACTGACATCTCTCCCACATCTAAGTCCCTTCCCTTGAGAGAGTGGCGTCTGATTCTCTCCCCTTGAAGTGGGTCAGACTTAGCGAGCTTCTTCCAGAAAACGGCCTGGGGTGGAAGTGCCCCTGGATGGCTTTCAAGGCTGGGTGACACCCCTAAAGGCTCTGTCTGCAAATGTGGTCGCATTGGGAGTTAGGGCTTCAACCTATGAATTTGGGGAGGACACACGCAGTTCAGTCCACAGCAGGTGATTAAGCCAAACAGATAACTAGAATGATAGGAAACACTGCTTCTTCCAACAAGTTTACCTGAAACATTCCCTATCCGTGAAACACCTCCCGGCCCCTTCCTTCCCTCCCCGGCCAGGTATAACCTATTCCTCCTCTGGGCTCCCACATCCCCGACCACACACCCTGACTTAGCCCACCTCCCGTGGTCAGATTCTGGGTTCCTGAGGACACTTGTCTGCCTGCTCACTGAGACACCCCCAGCTTGGAGCAAGGAACCCAAAGCACAGTAGGTGCTTAGGATATCAATAAACGTGGCTGAATTCGTTATATAAAGACATGTCACAATACCTCAGGCTGAGGGGAGCAGCATAGATCTAGCCAGTCCCTCCCTTCAAGAACACAGTGAGACTGTTTCTTAGAAACTAAACCAAGGCATATTTTCCCATGGAGCAGGCAGCCCCCAGAGAGGAAACGGGCATAGTAAACAAACTCTCAGGGAACTGTGAGTTGGTTAGGAAGTACAGACGGTGACATTAAAGCCACAAGCTACAGTGAGCCCGGTTCCCGTTACTACTGCTGCATCACTAACCACTCCGGAACATACAAGCTTGAAACAATCATTGTCTTACATGTCCTGGAGTGGGGGGGTCAGGAATTGGGGCAGGGCTCCGCTTGGTGGTCAGGGGAACAAGAGGGTCTGCACTGGTCTAGCCAGCATGACGGTCTTGACTTCCTTCACGGGGGCTGGCTTCCCCAGAGAATAGTGGATAATTAGTACCAAAACGGAGAAAAAGACTTTCCTGTAATCCAATTGGATAAAAAATTCCTTCAGAACCTTAAAACAATTAAACAAACAAACAAAAACAACACGAGAGAGCCCGCTCAATGTGCCTCAGTGGCTGAGTGCTGACCCAGGCACCAAGAGGTCACCGGTAGGATTCCGAGTCAGGGGTGCCCCGGTTTCAGGCTGTAGGGGGCGTGCAGGCGTGCAGCCGATCCTGTGATCCCGTTTCTATCTCTCTCCCCGCTCGCTCCCTTCCTTCCACTCTCTCCGAAAAGCAAAGGAAAAAATATCCTCAGGTGAGGATTAACTAACAAACAAACAAAATCAATAAAAAACATTTTATTTTAATGAGAGAGAGAACAGGGAAGCTGGTGACCATTTATGCCCTAAACTCAGAAATCCCAGGGCCACTTCTGCCTTACTCTATAGGACAGGTCAAAGCAGGCACGTGTCCACCCCCATTCAAGGAGCGGGGATGTAGTCCTGCCCTCATTTGCATATCAATGGACCAATCAGGGACGGGGGCCAGCACTCTTCTCGACGTTAGCCAGCGTCACCTCGGCCTCAACAGTCCCCTTCCAGCTTCCCCCCCAGACTGCGTCTCCTCAGCAGGACCTGTAACACCAGCACTGAAGCAGCAAGAGACCCTCATTGGCGCTGTCTGCACTGAGCGGTCTCACACCGAAGCCGTCCCACAGCCCAGCCGTTCCACACACGGGCTGTATCACAACTGTATCAGAAAAGCCTCCCCTCATTACCGCACCCCGAGAATTTCCGGGGGTATTGCCTTGGTGGCCACCACCTTCAGTTGACAGTATTCAAGGGTGAGTCAATGAAAGAATAAATGCATGAGAAGTGAGCGCACGAGATTGACCCTTAGGGCCACCTGTACTTACTGCACCCCTAATATCCTCGCCCTGCTGGCTTTCCTGCCTTTCCGAGCGCCCCCTGTCTGTCAGCAGCCCCAATCAGACTGCTTGGCCGGCTTAGCCTGCTTTCCCCTCTCGGTAATAGGCGCCAAGTTGCTCCCGATGCCTTCTGGGGAATGTAGTCTTTGGCGCTTGTTTGCGTTTCCTGTTGGCTTCGGCATTAAGACAGTCACAAAACTTCCTTGGGACCCCTAAACTATCGCGATGGCATTGCATCTTGGGGATTGTAGTCCTCCGTTGACAGTTTCCGCTACAATCGGCTGCAAATGGAACGACAATTCCCACCATGCACCGTGAGAAAAGTTCGCTTGGGGCTAGCCCGCGAACTTCTGGGAGATATAGTTCTCAAACCTCACAGTTCCTTCCCTATCCTACAGAGCAGGCCGGCTCCGAGGACTACATTTCTCTATGAGCTCCCATTAGACCACGGCACCCGGCAGCGGCCACCATTTTGTTCCGCCCAAGGAGCCCCTAAGATGGCGGCGGGGGAGACAGTGAAGGTTGCAGCTGGACCCTCCGGGCTCTAGCCCGCCGTCTCCCCGTCTCCCGGCGGCCAGCCCATGGCCTGGCAGAGGTCCGGACCATGGACCTCCGCACCGTCGTGTACAATGCCGCCCGCGACGGCAAGCTTCAGCTGCTTCAAAAGCTGCTCAGCGGCCGGAGCCGGGAGGAGCTGGACGAGCTGACAGGCGAGGTGGCCGGCGAGGGGACGCCGCTGCTCATCGCCTCCCGCTACGGCCACCTGGACGTGGTCGAGTACCTGGTGGACCGGTGCGGCGCGAGCGTGGAGGCGAGCGGCTCGGTGCACTTCGATGGCGAGACCATCGAGGGCGCGCCGCCGCTGTGGGCCGCCTCGGCCGCCGGCCACCTGGACGTGGTGCAGAGCCTGCTGCGCCGCGGGGCCTCGGTGAACCGCACCACGCGCACCAACTCCACGCCGCTGCGCGCCGCCTGCTTCGATGGGCACCTGGAAGTGGTGCGCTACCTGGTGGGCGAGCACCAGGCCGACCTGGAGGTGGCGAACCGGCACGGGCACACGTGCCTCATGATCTCCTGTTACAAGGGCCACCGTGAGATCGCCCGCTACCTGCTGGAGCAGGGCGCCCAGGTGAACCGGCGCAGCGCCAAGGGTAACACCGCCCTGCACGACTGCGCCGAGTCCGGCAGCCTGGAGATCCTGCAGCTGCTGCTCGGGTGCAACGCTCGCATGGAACGCGATGGCTACGGCATGACCCCGTTGCTGGCAGCCAGTGTGACCGGACACACCAACATCGTGGAATACCTTATCCAGGAGCAGCCTGCCGGGATGGAGGTGCAGCCAGGGCTGGCCCCAGAAGGTCCCTCCGGTCTGGGATGCGTCAAGTCCCAGGGGGCCAGCTGTTGCCCTTCCTCCCCAGAGGAACCACTGAGTGAAACTTATGAGAGCTGCTGCCCCACCAGCCGGGAAGCTGCAGTGGAAGCCTTGGAATTGCTGGGAGCCACGTATGTGGATAAGAAGCGAGATCTGCTTGGGGCCCTGAAACATTGGAGACGGGCTATGGAGCTGCGGCACCAGGGCGGCGAGTATCTGCCCAAACCGGAGCCCCCGCAGCTGGTCCTGGCCTATGATTATTCCAGGGAGGTGAACACCGCCGAGGAATTGGAAGCACTTATCACCGACCCAGACGAGATGCGCATGCAGGCCCTGTTGATCCGAGAGCGCATCCTGGGTCCCTCTCACCCAGACACTTCTTATTATATCCGTTACAGGGGAGCCGTGTATGCCGACTCCGGCAATTTTGAGCGCTGCATCCGCTTGTGGAAATACGCCCTAGACATGCAGCAGAACAACCTGGAGCCTCTGAGCCCCATGACCGCCAGCAGCTTCCTTTCATTTGCTGAACTCTTCTCTTACGTACTTCAGGACCGGGCAGCCAAGGGCAGCCTGGGCACGCAAATTGGCTTTGCTGATCTCATGGGGGTGCTCTGCAAAGGGGTCCGGGAAGTGGAACGGGCCCTGCAGCTGCCCAAGGAGCCTGGGGACTCTGTCCAGTTCACCAAGGCCCTGGCCATCATCCTCCACCTGCTCTATCTGTTGGAGAAAGTGGAATGCACGCCCGACCAGGAGCATCTGAAGCATCAGACCGTCTACCGGCTGCTGAAGTGTGCCCCCCGGGGCAAGAATGGCTTCACCCCTTTGCACATGGCCGTGGACAAGGACACCACAAACGTGGGCCGGTACCCAGTGGGCAGATTCCCCTCCCTCCAGGTGGTCAAGGTACTGCTTGACTGTGGGGCCGACCCAGACAGTCGGGACTTTGACAACAACACCCCGTTGCACATAGCTGCCCAGAACAATTGTCCGGGGATTATGAATGCCCTGATTGAAGCGGGGGCCCACATGGATGCCACCAACGCCTTCAAGAAAACAGCCTACGAACTGCTGGATGAGAAGCTGCTGGCTAAGAGCACCATCCAGCCCTTCAACTACGTAACCCTGCAGTGCCTTGCAGCCCGCACCCTGGACAAGAATAAAATCCCCTACAAAGGCTTCATCCCTGAGGAGCTGGAGGCTTTCATTGAACTGCACTGATAGGATTCTGAGAGGGGAGAAACCCGGAGAGGTGCCCACACCAGTCCTTGCCATCTCTCGGTGAGCATGAAGCAGGAAGAAGGGCTCTCCCAACTCCATGGCCTTTCACCTTGCACAAAGCGGGGAAAGAAGTTAGCTATTGGTGCTAGAAGCCTTCAGGGTCATGTGCTCAGAGAACTGTCTTTCTCCAGGAGGACATGCACTACTTTCCACACATCCCATCTGCCTGGGTCTAGGAAGATGTTGCTTTCTGAGAGGCAGAGGGATCGAAGCCATTGTTTTCCTGTACTAGAAACAAGAAGAAACTGAAAATTGGGTCTGTCCTTCTTTGCCCCTTATGTGGCTAGATAAACCCAGCCACAAAATGCAGTGTTAGGAATGGGGCTCCCAGAGTGGAAAGTTGGAGACTCAAGAAGCAAGACCACTTCTCACTTCTTGCAGCACGGTTGCACCTCCCTCCCTCCTACGTTGCCATCGCTGTCCCACACAGGCAGGACTCTGCTTAGGGTAGCCTGCTGCTTGCACAGCTTGGGCTGGTTTGGTGTTCTGTTTAGTTAGTAGGTGGGCAGGCTACAGGCATCACAGGAGTTCTGAGGTTTTGCTGCCATATTTGTTTTTCTTAAGAATTTGAAATTTTCTCTCTTAAGACTTGATAGGTTGATTTTGTGCACCAAGGGTTTGGTCACGCCTGAGGTGGCCAAGGCCCTCAGGAGCAAGCTTTATTGTGTGAAGAATTTGGTGAAGGAGGTAGAAGACCATGGTATCGGTTCCTAAAATGCAGGCGGCTGTACGTTTCTTGAAACTTCACTCATTTGCCTTTTACTTGGGCCTCTCGTATTTCCAACCTCATTAGAGAAGTGTTTTTTCTAAAGAGGTTCAGGCCAAACGCCCAAGGAGCTGAGCTTGATGTGTTTCCCGCTGAGTGAGAACTTGCAAGGTGGTTTGGGGCTTGGTTTTCACAGATTCTGAGTTAGAACTGAAGGCCACGTCAGCCCCACAGATCACATACAAGTGCACAGTATTGTGGGTATAGCCACCCTAAGTGGCGCCAGCTACTCTGACCACTGCTCAGGTCTCCCTAAGGAAATGCTAAGTGCAGCATTAACTCCACAAATCAGCTGGATGAGACAGTGAATGCTGAGAGCTGAGGTGACACAAAATCGTGGCTTCCCATCACTCAGGGTATGAAGTGCCTGTGTTAGGGAACTGCTGCAGGGAGGTGGTTCTTGGGTAGCACTGCTTATGCCCTGTCGGCAGAAGGGGACTCTCCCTGGCCTATTTGGACAAGCGTGCATAGCGAAGGGGACAGAAGCTCAGGTCACATTCAGGACAGCAGCATCCTTACCCCACCCTCTCCTGCAGCCTTGTCAAATGGCAGCTGCACGGAGGCCCCAGACACCACAGCAGGTCCATGGATGCTCTGCCCTCAGAACACTAGGCCTCGTGTGGATGTGCAGTGTTACTTAGGATGCTATTTATTTACAAGACCAGGTTTTACCTTCCGTGGAGGTGGAAACAGCACAGAATAAAGAAATGAGGCCATTAACTTGTGAGTCCTGACGCTGGTGTTTGTCATTAAAAAGACAACGTTAGAAGAAAACCACCCAGCAGTTCCTTGCCGGGGTAGGTGGGGGAGACGGGAGGAACAGGGTGCCGCTGAGAGTAAAAGGCCATGGTGCCAGGCCACTTAAAGGAGTGCCCTCGGGCTGCCATCTCTAACGAGTTTTTTAAATATATATTTTATTGTTGATGATATTTCCCATTTTACCCCCCTTTACCCCTCTCCTCCCACCCTCCCAGCCCCTACTCAGCCCCCCAGGTCTTCACCACCCTATTGCCTGCGTGTCCATGGGCTCTGCATATAAGTATATAAGTTCTTTGGTTTGTCTCTTCTCGTCCCCCCACCCCCACATCAGAGTATGTCAGTCTGTTCCAGGCCCCCATGCAGGAGTTTTTCCGTATGTGCTGGGGCTCCGTGTGAGATTTCATTCAGAAATGGAGTTTCACTGCGGAGAAAGAAAAGGTGAAAACCCCCTGCCTTCGTCCACACCCCTCACTTCGCATGGAAAAGAGGGTGAGCTTGACCCTCTGCAGGGCGAGGAATGGCTGAGAAAACCAGAAAGCCTGCCAACTCGGTGAGACCACAGATGGAGCCGGTGGAATGCTGTGGCCCAAGGGGTCTGTTCATGAACTTGGTGGGTTTCCTAGAGCTGCTTCCAGCTTAGGAAAATCCAGGCCTCCCCTCTCTTTTTTTTTTTTACTGCATCTCAGTTGTGAAATTCTGGTTTTCTCCGCATTAGCACAAACTCCTACCCAAAGCACTGCCCGGTGGGGTTTTTCCCGAGCACCCACTGTTTGCCAGTTCCCGTAGGGCTAAGGCTCAAGCTGTTATTTCTGAGGTGGATGGTCTCCATGTCCTTGCCTCCTGTGGCCGTAGGAAAGACCCTGCCAGGCCCTGGTGACATTTTGCCTCCAGTAGTTCATTGGGCTGGAGGGCTCTCCCTCCTGATTTCACTGGGTGTCCAACAACCCTCAATAGCTAATACCCACGCAGGTACAACATGAATATATCCTTGCCTTAAAGGAGTGGATTTCAAATCCGCAGATGCTCTCAGAGCCATGTCCTGGGAGACACATAACTGCAGAAGCATTTATTGAGCCCCGACTGTATGCTGGCACCATTCTACGGGCCTCAAGTAGGTATCGTTACTTCTATTTTGAGGTGATACAGGGTGTTAGGAGGCTCACCAAAAAGGAACACGGATTCATGCCAAATGCTTTCCTTACAGACTTCCCAGTAAAGCCTTCCCAGGGTCAGGTGAGGGTTGTTTCAGCAGCTCAGAATGGGAATGACCTGGTTCCTCCGGTGTCCTGATACGGCAGCCAGCAGAATGGAAGGCATCTTTCTGCCAGCCAAAGGCCTAACGTTCACGTTCACTCGGATTGGGACAATCAGTAGCCCAGAAATGGGGGATGGGGGAGGAGCCCACCTCCCCAAAACATCTGTCCAAGTGACATTGGGGTTCTATAAAATGGAACCGATTCGATGGAGGAAGGCAAAAAAACAAAACAAGAAAGCGCATGATAAAATTATTACCTGTAATTTATCAGTGAAGAAACAAGTTCAGAGAGGCCAAGCGGCCTGCCCAAGGCCACACAGCCAGGATAATGACCCACTTCACTGATAGTTGAGCAAATTGAGGCTCAGTGAGGGGTAGGGATTTGCTCAAGTTCACTCAGCCAGGGAGCATGCAGCCCACCTCACCAGTGGGAGCCGCTACCCCACTCACTGTCACTTCCCACCTTACTTCCTGCCTCCACAGAACGGAAATTCTGCTCATTTGCTCATTTACTTGCTTAATAATGCCTTTCCCAGACCTTCCAGATCCCTGTGAGGGTCTGTCTGAGTCACTGCCATGCCCTTAGCACCCATGTGTTGAGTGAGTAAATGGATGAATGCCTGTCAACTCCCGAAATTCCAGTCCTTGGACGACTTGAGACAGCAGCAGGGGACACAGGGAGCAGCCCCTGATGGCTTGGCCATGCACAGAACCCGCCACCCCCATGGGATTCCAGCACTGTCATCTGAGCAGTGTTTACCAGAGGGGAGGGCCGGGGAGGGGATCGGATTGTCCTGGCCCGGAGTTAAAGATAGCACAGCCCCAATCACATCACAGGCTGGAAAGGAGAGATGACCAGCCCCTGGGACCGCTGGCACAGCAGGGCACTACATGTGCCCGGAGAAAGGACGGGTGGGGGTGTGGATTCCTGGGGGAGATTCTGAGGGCTGGACAGAGGGTGGTTCCAGCCAGTGGTTGTCACAACATGTGTTAGGCAATTCCCAGCCCAAGTTCAAGTGGCAACACCCCTCTTGCAGGGCCGGGGGAGGGGAGGGAACGTTCCCTCCCCGGCCCAGCACCTGTGGCTCTTGTAGGTCACAGAAGAGACTTTGAACTTAGGTTTTGAACAAGACATCTGAGATCCCCCAGGTCAACCCTCTCCCCCTGCCTTGTGCCCTAATGTCCTCCACTACAGCCCATCGAGCAATGATCTTGATAAAATGTCACCTCCTTGGCGAAGCCCTCCCAGATTGTCCAAGGCACAGCCCCAGCCACCTTCCACCACATCCCCCTCGTGTGTTTCCTTCTCAACCCTTAGAACCTTAACTCCTGTAACCATCCTTTTCTTTACACTCTTCCTTTGCTCATCATGTCCCTCCCCTAGAGTGTCCACTACACAAGCTCACCCCTGCAGTGTTCCCAGGCCCAAGAGAAGGCCTGACACAGAGCAGCTCTTTAAATATTTGTTGAATGAATAAATGAACTCACGTGGTTCATTCTAAGAAGAGCAAGGAGGCCTGTGCGGCCAGATCAGAGTGAGTGAGGGGAGCAGGAGGAGCTGGGGGCTGCGGGCAGATGGGGCAGGGCCTTCAGGCCCCAGGGAGCTGTTTGGGTGTTATCCTGAGGGAGACAGGCAGCCCTGGCAGTTTCAAGCCAAGGAGAGGCATGTCCTGATTTCAATTTTGAGATCCCTGTGGGTGAGGCTGGGGGAACGTTTGGGGTGGATCTAGAGACCGGGGGCGGGGGGTGGAGGGGTGAGCTATGCAGGTGTCCCAGCGAGCACGGGGGTGGGGGGAGAAGAGGGCTGGACCAAGTCATGCCATGCGTGGACAGATGTCAGATCTACTCTGAAGTTGGCTGGCAAGAGCTGTTGATCTAGGCTGGAGACTAGGGATTGAGAGGAGTCCAAATGGATTAGGTTTTGAGCCAGAGCCAGTAGGTGGGTGGATGGCAGAGCTGTTTAATGGGCTGGAGAGAAACGGAGCAGAGTTGTTCACCACAGGATAGCGCTTGGTGCCTGGTGGGCACTCAGTATCTGGTGACGAGTAAGAGGCTCTCAGGCCAGGGAAGGTAGGCCTGTGAGTTGCGGAAGTGGCTTAGCGTTGACTTCTGGAGGACCTCAAACTCAGATGTCATTTGGGACAGGAAGGTAACACAGGTGGGTGGGCACCTGTGGCCCAGCTTCAGTCAAAGAAGAAAACACAAAGAAAACTAGAAAATATCTTGAACTGAGATAAGACACAACACGTGAAACGTGTGGACTGCAGCAGCTGAAGCGGTGCTAGAGAGAAACGGGCTTTGAGTGCGTAGAAGAGAGTGAAAATGGAGAATCCTTGATCTATGGCAGGAGTCTGCAAGTTTTGGTCTGTGGGCCAAATCCAGCCTCCTTTTTGTAAATAAGGTTTTATTGAAACCAAAAGCTGCTTAAAATTTTTGTTAGTTGTTTATTGATTTGAGAAATAGAGAAGGGAGAAAGAAAAAAAAAACATCAATTTGTTGTTCCACTTCTTTTATGCATTCATTGGTTGCTTCTTGTGCGCTCCCTGACCGGGGATCAAGCCCACAACCTTGGGGCCCTAACAAATGAGCTACCCTGCCAGGGCTTTTTTTTTTTTTAAGTTTAAATTGAATGAAATACATGGTGAGGGTGGGGGTCCAGATTCAGTCCTCAGCCTACCAATCATTTCTCTGATTTAGCTTTTTCCTCTTTCAGGGAATGGGCATGCTCATTGGGCAGTGTGGAATAGTGGTTAGTACACAGGCCACATGACCTTGGGATCATCATTTCTCTTCCTTGTGCCTCAGTCTCTTCATCTGTAAAATGGGGTAATGGTAAGCAGCTGCCTCCTGGCGTTGTATGAAGGATTAAACGAGTTTACCCATGAAAACGTCCTGGCACACAATAAGTACAGTGGGGCCTTGACTTACGAGTTTAATTCATTCTGAGACCAAGCTCGTTAAGGAGCTCGTTAACTCAAATTACTCTATCAACTCAATGCAAAAAATTGGCCAAGAGACAGCTGGTATCTCAAAAAACTTGTTAGTTGGGTCACTTATGAGGCCCCACTGTACTCAGTAGAGTCCTAACTGGTTTGGCTCAGTGGATAGAACATCAGCCTGCAGACTCAAGGGTCCCAGGTTCGATTCCAGTCAAGGGCATGTACCTTGGTTGTGGGCACATCCCCAGTGGGGAGTGTGTGGGAGGCAGCTGATCGATGTTTCTCTCTCATTGATATTTCTGACTCTCTGTCCCTCTCCCTTCCTCTCTTTAAAAAGTCAATAAAATATTTATTTTTAAAAAAAAATGAGTACCCAGTAGGGCACTCATAGTTATAGGGCACCTATATGCACACCCATTTGTACATTAATACATGGACAAAGTTTTAAATTTTTTAAATAGTTATGTATTTATTTGAATGTGTCTTAAGGAACAAAGCATAGCTAGCTCTACCCAGCATGTGAGTTCACAGATGTTAATAAATGACCCAAGTTTAAAAATAAAGATGAGCTTAGCTGGAGTAGCTTAGTGGTTGGGCGTCCACCTATGAACCAGGAGGTCACGGTCCCATTCCAGGTCAGGGCACATGCCTGGGTTGCAAGCTCCATCCCCAATGGGGGCCATGCAGGAGGCAGCCAATCAGTGTTTCTCTCTCTCCCTCCCTCTCTCTCTCAAAAATCAATGAAAACATATTTTAAAAGAAAAATAAAGAAAACTTCCTACTGCCCTAACCGGTTTGGCTCAGTGGATAGAGCATCGGCCTGCGGACTCCAGGGTCCCAGGTTCGATTCCGGTCAAGGGCATGTACCTTGGTTGAGGGCACATCCCCAGTAGGGAGTGTGCAGGAGGCAGCTGATCGATGTTTCTCTCCCATCGATGTTTCTAACTCTCTATCCCTCTCCCTCTCTGTAAAAAAATCAATAAAATATATATTTAAAAAAAAAAAAACTTTGTACTTTATACAATTTTTTTTTTTTACTGAGGTAAAATTTACCATTGTAAAGTGTACAGTTCAGTGGCTTTTAGTATAGTTGCGAGGTTGTGTAACATCACCACCATCTAATTCTGGCGGGGGGGCGGGGGGGTTCATTTAAAGAAAATTAAGAAATTATCCACAACTCCAAGGAGTTGAAAAACCATTAATCCGGGGACAGTTCGACAGGTAAAGCAAAAGTTTGGGGATGCCAAAGAGCATCAACGCTTCATATGACAAAAGGGGACTCTGACACCCAGGGATGGGGTCAGGCACATCACATCACCCTCAGCCTGCCGGCCCCCAGGCCCAGGTGCCAGCAGAGCAGGAGGCAGTGTTTATTGGGTAGGGATGGGCACAGAGCCCAGTGAGGGGTCTGAGGGACCCCAAGGGAGCCTTGGAGAGGAGAGGAGGTTGGGCCAGGGCAGCTGAGAGGTCTCCGGCAGCTCCTTTTCTTGGGAAGAGTATTTTTTTACTAGTAACTTCCCTTGGAAATTGGAAACCCTGGACGCCTCCCAGGGCTATAATAAGGCCGTGTCCACTGACCAAGTTAAAAATAAAAGGTCCCCACCCAAGGGCGCTCCGGGCTGGGCGGAGGGACTGTGTAGGCTGGGCGGGGGTAGGACCTGCTCTGTGACTTAAGGCATGTGTCTGCCCTCTCTGGTCCCCAACAGCATTAGACTGATGATTTCCAAAGACCCAGTTAATGGGGAGATTTATATGGCTGGGCTGCCGCTTTAAGGAGGCTGTAAGCCAGGAGAGGGGCACTGTCTGGGGGTCCCTGTCCCTCAGGGTTCTCTTGGGAGGATACTCCCACCCCAGCCCTGAGCTGGAAACAGGAGAGGCTGGAAACACTGGCCGTCAGCGCCACCTGGTGGCCATGAGTGCTCATCGCCTCACCTGAGTCCACACAAAGGAAGCATGCTGTTCTCTGGGCCAGGAGACACATGTGCCCAGGTCAACCACACTGGCTCCCCTCCGTCCACAGGAACCCTCCAGGAACCCTCCCTGACACCCCCCAGAAACCTCTGTGTGCCCATCACACCCAGGACTACCCAAGTTGTAACCACCTAGTCTTATGTCTGACTCCATCACAGAGCTGTGAGCCCCGAGGGCAGGAACAGTCTGCTTTAGTCAACACTGTATCCCCTGAATCCGAAACCAACCTGGTATACAGTAGGTGCTCAGTATATGCTGTTTAATGAATAAATGAATGCACTGCCTGCCAGCAGGCAGGGAGGAAACCTGGGAGCAAGAGGACGTTTTAAAGATAAAACAGACTTAAACATAATTCGCATTAATTTATTGAGCACCTCCTGTGTGCCAGGCACTGGGATCCAGCAGTGCAGTCAACAGACAAAATTCACATCCTCACGGAGAAGGCAGGTGACAATGTGGGCAATGAACGAGTGACTTATTTTGTCCAAAAGCACTAAGTGTGATGGAAAAATAGAGCAGAGTCAGGGGGATCTGGTGGGGTGTAACTGTAAATGAATTTTAAATGGGGTGCTCAGAGAAGCCCCCATTGAGAGGGTGGCATTTGAGCAAAGATCTGGAGGAGGTGAGGAGGGAGCTATGGGAGGGTTTCTGGCGGGAAGGACATTTCCCAAGCAGAGGGAACAGCCTGTGCAAGGCCCCTGGGGCAGGAACCAGGGCTTTTGCAGGTTTGGAGGATTAGTGAGGAAAGCCTGTGTGGCTGGAATTGGGAGTGAGGCGAGGGGTAGAGAGGGAGAAAAGTAAAGGGCCAATGAAGGGGATAGGAACAGGTCCTGCAGGGTCTTGTGGGCCTCTGGGAAGGTTTGGGCTTTTTCTTTTTTAAAAAATATATTTTTATTTATCTGAGAGAGGAAGGAAGAGGGATAGAAACATCAATGATGAGAGAGAATCATTGATTGGCTGCCTCCTGCACACCCCCTAATGGAGACCGAGCCCACAACCCAGGCATATGACCTTGACCAGAGTCGAACCTGGGACCCTTCAGTCCGCAGGCTGATGCTCTATCCACCGAGCCAAACCGGCCAGGGCAAGGTTTGGGCTTGTATCCTGAGGGAGGGAGTTGGGGTCCCTGGAGGGCTGTGGGCAGAGGGGAGACATGACTAACTTGGGTCCTCTGGCTGCTGCAGGGAGAACACACTGTTAGGGCAGGGGTTGAACACAGATCAATAGAGCCTCCGAAAGGGGAAACTGGGTGGCTGGGGACAGGGGAGAGAGGGCAACTTTATCCAGATTCCTCTTTGGTGCCTTTGAATTTTGAACCATGAGAATGTATTCCTTGTTCACAGGACGTAAACTAAGACACATCTGTTGATTGTGCATTTGTGAGTAGTGCTACATTGATGACTGGGGAGGCTTGGGGGAGGGCGGGGGGAGGAGGTCTGTCGCCTCCTCTGTGTCTCACCAGGCTGGGCTGAATACATAAATTTGTGAGATTCAGATGCAGCCCACCTCCTGTCCCCCGTTCTGCCCAAGCCAAGCCACAGCTGCACATGTGCTGACACTGGGTGAAGCTCCTGTGGGCCCAGGGGTGGGAGAACATCTGTAAACTATCTCACCGTCTCAGAAAGACATCGTTCCAAGCAGGGACCCAGTACTGACCTCCAAAACCAAACATCTGTTATTTATTCACATTTCACAGTTTTTAAAGGGGAGAATTTTCAAGAGAATTTCCCTATTTTTCTTTAAGACTGGCCCAGCGGGGACATGAGATGTCCCCAGGAAACACCCAGGCCCACGGTGGCCACCAGGGGGCGCGGGTGCAACAGGGATGATAGCTGAGCCCCCAACTCTGGGAAACTGGCCCTCCTGCCTGGAGTTGCATGTCCTACATGGCCGCCCCTCAGGCATTGGCTGTGCTCTTTTCCCAGCCCCCGGCTCATTCCTAAGGTCTTAGCTTACTGCCTCCTTCCAGAAGCTTCTCAATTCCCCCCGGCGGACCGAGGGTCCCTTTTGGGCTCCAGCAGCCGTCTACATTTCCCCATCACAGTCTGTCTCTGGCTCTGGGCCATACACACTGAACGGACAGAACAGCATTGTCCCGGGTCACCTGCAGGGCGACCACTCAGCCATCACTGGGCCCTCGGGGCCTGCACAATAGGACCCCAATAAATGTTGGTTGGCTGAGCGGATAGATGAATCGACATTCTCCTCACTCACTGCAGGTAACGGGTCTGTGTACCCACAGGCTCACACTCAGCAGGTGCTCGGTAACTGTCAAAATTACCACCCATTTAACACGTACCATGCCCTGTGCTGGCTTCTGAAAACACCACAGTGACCAAGACAGATCTGTCCCCAGCCCTCTCAGGGTGGGCACATGTGGTGGAGAAACCATGAATTAACACGTAATGAAATTAGCAAAAATATTTCAAAGAATTTAAAAATCAAGACAATGAATGAACAGGCTGCTCCGTTTCTGTGTGGGCTAGAATTTAAGAGACCCCTGGCTCTTCCTGCTGCTCCTGAAGGTGACTTATGTGCTGTGTGACCTTGTACAAGTCACCTTACCTCTCTGGTCCTGTCTCCTCCTCTGTAAATTGGGGACAATGATAGTCTCCCGTTCCTGGGGCTGTTGGGAGGATGAAATAAGCCCATCTGCCCTAGTCCTCTAGCTGCCACCCTGGCCCCATCCGTCCTTCCCACAGCAGCCCCCAGAGGGCGCCTGTGAGCCTTTGTCAGGTCCTGGCCCTTCTCAGCGCCCAGCTCTCCAGGCGGCCACCTCCCTTGGTGGGGTGGGGAGCAGTGGGATCCAAGTCCTCCACGTAGCCCACAAGGCCACACGGTTGTACACAACCTGCCTCTCCTAGACGTCACCTCCTCCCTCCCTCCCTCCCCTCCAGCCAGAAGGGCCTCCTAGCTGTTCCTCCAACAGGTCAAACATGGCTTGCCCTAGGACCTTTGCACTGGCTGTTTCCTCTGCCCGGATCGTCCCCACCCCAGCCCACGCAGTTTTTTCCATAGCCAGTTCCGTCTCTTCCTCCAGATCTTGGCTCCAACACCACGCCCTCAGAGAGGCCCTCTCTGGCACCTGGGCCAAAGGTCCTCTCCTGAGACACTCCCACCACTGGCCCGGTTATCTTGCTTCCTTATTTGATGACTCACTCACTATTCCCCTCTCCTCCACCTCCAACTGCACCCGCTGCCTGGGAAGATCCTGGCAGGCCCTCAATCCATGTTGGTCAGATGAGCCAAGTATTCCCTGCCACTGTTGTGATGTGCAGCTGGCTCTTACCTCCAAAACCCCGTCCTGCCCCATGCACCCCAGACCCTATCTCAGGCTTTCCTCCCCCAGGTTTCACTTCATCTTTCTGGAGGCTGGGAGCAGAGCCCTCACAAAATCTGAGTCAGCCACTGAAAGCAAGTGGGGAATGACAGCCTGGGTGAATCATACCAGGCCTGCCCTCTGGGGCAGCAGGCACTGAAGGAAAGGGCATGCAAAGTCAATGTGCAAATCAGACAGTGGGGTGAAGGGGGCCTCCCGCTATTTGGCTCAGCTATTTGGCTCAGCCCCCCCAAATTCGCCTCCCTGGGCTCTCCCATCATTTCCTCCCTTGGAAGTTTGGCTTCTTCAACTGTAATCTCCCCAGATCCAATCCATGACTTTTGAGACCAGAATTCACCTCTTTGGGCCTCAGTTTTCCCCATCTGGACAATGGGCCCAACCATAGAAGCTTCTACCCCCGGAAGTCGTTTGGGGAGATTAAAATATGCTTAGATTTTTAAAGCCCCCAGAATCGTGAAGTGGGGAGTGCTCGACAAATTCTATTCTCAAGAAAAGATGACTCCCCTCCCTGTCAAGTATGCAGCTAATAGCCCTTACACTGTCCCTGGGGTTGCAGTGTTAGGAACAACTTACTGATGACCTTGAAACACAGGAATCAAACCCACTCCTGAGAGGTGAGGACACTTGCCCCAAATCACACAGTGGGATCTGAGCCCAGCCTTGCTGAGGGCATCAAGGCACACTCGCCACACACCCCCGCCCCCAAAAGCGCTGCAGCCGGAACTGCTAAATACCCCCCACTCTCTTTTCTCTCCATCTCCTCTAGTATTAGAAGTAGTTTTAGTAAATAAAGCCCATGGCCCCTCAGAAGACTGCATTTCCCAGTTACCCTTGCAGCCGGAAAGGAGCCGTGTGACATGCTCTGCCCAATGAAATCAGTAAATACCGGAAATTTCCGGTTCACGCCATTCATGAGGAGAAGCCTGTTTTTCTCTTCGGTTTCCCTTTTTTTGGACAGTAGGCATGTTTTTATCTTTACAAATCGCCTAGCAGAGGCGAACAGCGCTAGAGAAACATTCAATAAATATTTATTATCATTAAAACACAGTGCTGCTGTCCCCGGCCCATTCCCTGCCACCATCATCCAGACAGTCTGTCAACACCAGGTCCAATCCTGGCCTCCCCGAGAGCCAGAAAGTCATCGGGGCCCATTTTGCACCATTTCCTGGGGCACAGAGGTGTCCCCAGCCATGTCCGGAAAGTAGCAGATGACCCCATCTCCTACTGCACCCCCTGAACACGGGGGTGGGGGGGTCTCCAAGATCCAGCCCGGAGCGGGTCTGAGGTCAAGGTCCTCAGGCTTTGCCACTCGGTCATTCCGCTTCCTGGGTCTGATCCTCGGGCGCCGGGGCCCTTCTTTGGTTCCACATGTGGTTGTTGAGCCCCAGCTGCACCATCTGTGCGTGGTGGATGATGAGGGGCTGCAGCCCCGGGCTCTGAGGGGACACAGGTGAGGCTTGCGGGAAGACCGGAGGCTGCGGGAAGGTTGGGCTGGGGGTGCCAGCCAGCCACGGAGGCAGGGGTGGTGGCTGATAGCTGGGCCAGGTAGGAAAGGGTGGCTGGGCTCCCAGGGGCCCCGGGGCCCCAGACGGCAACTGGGTCCCAAATGTCATGTGGCTCGCGAAAGCTGCCTGGAGCTGCTCCATCTGCGCCTGCCAGGCCGCGTAGGTCTGGACGTAGGTGGCGTGTGCAGCGCCCACCGCGGCCGCCCGCTGCCGCTCACCCTCCAGGTGCTGGCGCCGCTCCCGCAGGGCGCGGGCGTCCTGCTCCTTCCTCCAGTTGGCCTTGCGAGCCCGCAGCTTGTGAGGCTTGAAGGTGTTGGCTACTTTTCTGGCAAAGATCTGGGAGTGCTCGTCCAGCCACACCAGCCCGGTGAGCAGGCTGGCCGTGTCGGGGCTGAGCTGGGCCAGGGAGCTCTCCAGGGGCAGGAACGGGACCACGCAGTCCTGCCACCCTGGCCGCGTGAGGCTGCTCATCAGCGACTGGCTCAGCTGGTGCTGGCTCAGGCAGCAGTCGAAGTTGGCAGTGAGCAGCAGGACGGTGAAGGCCGAGTGGTCTATGGCGTCCTGCAGGCAGCGCAGGCTGCTGCGCCCAGGCACCTGGAAATCCTCGCAGAAGGTGGCTCCGTCAGGCACACCCAGGGCCTCGAACTTCTCCCGGACACGCAGGGCAATGTGCTCATCCGCCTTGGCGTGCAGGACCACGAAGTTAAAGAACTGCTGCTCTGACGGCTCGAACTCGGGAGAAGGGGGACACGGGCTCGAGGAGGAGGAGGCGGGGTGAGCTGAGCGAGGAGCCGATAGGGAAGGGTTGGGCGGGGAGGTCTCAGGGGCAGAGGAGGTGGGTGGGCACGGCTGGGCTGGTGGGGAAGGAGTATCTTCCACGGGAAATTGTAGTGGCACCTGGTCCTCGGCGGGGCCGGTGTTTCTGCAGGGCGAGGGGAGAGAGGTGGGGGCCGGTGTCACTTCCGTACATTCCACTGGGTAGTGGGTGCTGGTGCCTGGAGCCTCAGCGGCGTTGGACGGGCCAGCGGGGCTTGCATCTAAGGCCTCCTCAGGCAGCCCGGGGGCTGGGCTATCGGAGGGCACGAGGGTGTTAGCAATCTCCTCCGACGTGGGCCAGCTCATCTCCTCGGGCTCCTGGAAGCCTGCGGGGACAGGCTCGGGCTCCGGGGGCTCATCGCACAGCCTGCTGGGACCACGGGGGCTGTGGTGCTGGCCGAGGAGGGCCATGGTGGGCGACTGGCTAATTTCCAAGCTGCTGGCCAGGGAAGCCGGGCTGCCGGTGGACCGGAGGGAGCAGCCTCTGCTCCAGCCCAAGGGGTCCTCGATGGGCTGAGGATGGCTGCGCACCACAGAGGGCGAGGCGGAGGATGGCGGGAGGCAGCCCAGAGCAGAGTGGAGCGGCTGGAAGTCCCCCGGGTCCCCCACGATGTCCCACCCGCACCGGTTCCGGGCCTCCTCCTGGAGCTCCCTGAGCCGGGGGTCATCCCTGGAGCTGAAAACGTGGAGGGCTGCCCGGTAGGCCGCGTCCCGCATGGGGGCCGGGCACAGCTTCTCCTCGGCGAGCAGGTGGTATAGCCGGGCCACGGCCCAGGATACGTCGGGGGGTTCCTCCGTGGCCTCAGCACTGCTGCCCACGCCGGCCCACTGGCGGGCCACCAGCCGGGCCACCGCGTCCGCCTGCAGGGCCTCCAGGGAGAGCCTGGCCTCGGTCTCCTGGCCCAGGGTCAGGAGCACCATGGCGTGCAGCAGGTCCGCCCCCCGCCGGCCGGGGCGCAGGGTCTTCAGCTTGTGCTTCAGATGCAGGAGCTTGTCCTGGCCTGCCCTGCCCAGAATGCAAAAGGCACCGGAGAGCGACGGGCCCGTGCCGGCCATGGGCAGGCTGGGTGCGGCCTCCGATGGCAGGAGAAGCGCTGGCTGGTGGAGGCATGATCCACACCCCTGCCTCCTGCACGCCCGGCGTCCCCTACCCGCTCACCATACCGGACTCCAGGGAACTATGGGAGCAGACCTGTGGGGAGCAGGAAACACATGGTCACCACTGGGGGCGGGGGGTGGGGGCGCCTGGGAAGCAGCCCAGACACGCACCTGCCTGCAGAGGCCACCATGACCTCTCCCATGAGGAGGACCCTGGGCAAGACGTGTCCCCTCCCCCAACGTGTTTCCTCCTCTTGCGAGAGGATCTCAGCCGCCACTTGCCTGGCGTCACCCAAGAGGTAGATACTGCTATCCCCCATTTGCAAATGAAGAAAGTGAGCCAGAGAGGTGGAGTCCCTTGCTCAAGTCACACAGCCAGTGAGTGACAGCTGGGATTGGAACCCCAGCCGTCTGGCTCCACAGGGTGTGTGCCTGACCGCCAGACTCCACTGCCTACGACGGTAATAAACCCACTTAGATGGTCTCGAGGAACTGAGCTGTGTTCCTGTATGGAAAGTTCTGGGTCCGCTGACTGGAAGTCAGCAGGGGCTCAATACGTGTTTGAGAGGAAAGCAGTCCGCCTCCTGGATGGCCCCGGGAGCCCCACACCCTGGCTTTCCCGGCCGTAGGCAGTCCTTCCAACACGGCCAGAGCTGATCTGATCGAGAGAGAACGGCAGACGGGATGGGGTGTCACTCATGACATTACGTTAGAAAACACACTGGCTTTCTTCTGAATCACTCTCTTGATGTTTTTATTTTTAAATATATTTTTATTGATTTCAGAGAGGAAGGGTGAGGGAGAGAGAGATAGAAACGTCAATGATGAGAGATAATCATAGACCAGCTGCTTCCTGCACGGCCTCCACTGGGGATCGAGCCTGTACCCCGGGCATGTGCCCTTGACCAGAATCGAACCTGGGACCTTTCAGTACGTAGGCCGACACTCTATCCATTGAGCTAAACCAGCTAGGGCTCTATATGTTTTTACTGATTTTAGAGAAAGATGAAGGGAGAGAGAGAGATAGAAATATCCATGAGAGAGCAACATTGATTGACTGCCTACTGCACGCCCCCTACTGGAGATCAAGCCAGCAACCCCAGCATGTGATCGAACCAGTGACCTCTTAGTTCATGGGTCAATGCTCAACCACTAAGCCACACTGCCGGGAGCCGGTCCATCCTTGCTGCTTGACAGTCGCTGAAGGGAAGAAACATCTGCACAGCATATGTTTCAAGGGACCTGGAGTATATGGCATACTGTTCTTAATATGTTTGCTCCCCTTCTTGGCGCTATGTGTTTTAACCAAGGTCACCTCTCCGAGAAAGGTTGTTTCCCCAGGTAGGGATTTTTCCCTGAAGTTAGGGAGGGAATAAAACCCCTTAACTAAATGCCAGGCAGGTAGTTAATCACTTTAACTACGAACAATCACCCTTAAGCTACATAATCTTTACTCCCTGGAATGGAGATAAGAAACGCCCTAACCTTTGGAATAGAAATTGATAGGATTAAAATCAACTGGTATAAATACAGATGTAACAAGACAACAGAAGAAAGAACCTAGAGACAGAACCTAGTAAGAGAACATGGCAAAAGATCCTGGACAGAACCTGGCTACAGAACTTGGCTGGAGAACCTAGACAGAACATGGCGGGAGAACCTGGATAGAACCTGGCTGGAGAACCTGGCTAGAGAACCTAGCAAGAGAACATGGCAAGAGAACCTGGACAGAACCTGGTTGGAGGTCCTACACAGAACTTGGCTGGAGATCCTGGACAGAACTTGGCTAGAGATCCTGGCTAGGCTGCTGATCAACTGAATGCTGTCTCTGTGTCATTCCTTCATCGCCGACTCCGTCCACACCTTTGGGGACCCCTGGACTTGCTGGGGTTGGACCCCAACACCACACCAGCCGGGCTCAGTCACTCTCTTTTTCTATCATGTGCCAGGGGTAAACCATGCTATGAGCAGCCCTGTGGAGGGGCCTACAGGGCAAGGAACTGAGACCCCCTGGCACCAGCCACACGGGGAGCCGGCTTGGACTCCAGCCCCATTGACTCCAGCCCCAGGCAAGTCTTCAGATGAAGCAGCCCAGCTGACAGCTTGACTGACCTCATGAAAGAATCCGAGACAGAACCACTCACCTATCTGCCCCTAGATGCCTGACCCTCAGAAACTGTGCGAGATCCTATGTGTTTGTTGATTTTAAGCCACAGAGTTCTGGGGTGATTTGTTACACAGCTGTATGTAGCTAACCGATACAAATAGCATTATTAATATGGTGCACTAACCATCACTGCATGCTGGCTCTACGCCTAACAGCGTTGTCATTCCATATGGAGGCCATGTCCTCTTCTCTCTATTTCTCAAAAATGCCATGCTGATTCCCACTTCAGGCTCTTTGTAGGTGCTGTTTCCTCTGCTTGGAGCACCTTATCCCCAGACCTTTGCCTGGGGGACCTTTCTCTCAAAACTCACTCTCAGGTCCCATGGCATCACCTCAGGTACCGTGGAGCCCTCCACCACCACATAAGCTCCCATACCAGTCTGTCTCTCCCTAGCACCCATGATGAGAATCTACAGCCTAGAGCAGAGCTTCTCAACTGGGAACAACTCCTTCCCCCAGGGAGCACTGGGCGATGTCTGGGGACATTTCTGGTTGTCAATACTCTGGAGAAAGTGCCCTATCGTCATCGAGTGGGTGGAGGCTGCTCAACACCCCACAGTACCCAGCACAGTACCCAGCACAGCCCTCCAGAGAGAATGATCTGGCCCCAAATGCTGCTGAGTGCTGATTTTGAGGGACCCCAGTCTACGATTCAGGATTTCTTTTCTTTTTTTAATATATTTTATTGATTTTTTTACAGAGAGGAAGGGAGAGGGACATAGAGTTAGAAACATCAGTGAGAGAGAAACACTGATCAGCTGCCTCCTGCACACCCCCCACTGGGGATGTGCCCGCAACCAAGGTACATGCCCTTGACTGGAATCGAACCTGGGACCCTTCAGTCCGCAGACCAACGCTCTATCCACTGAGCCAAACCGGTTAGGGCTGATTCAGGATTTCTTAACAATCCATTTGAAGCAGACGTCATATGGTCCCACCGGGCACCAGGGCCAGGGTCGGTGTACCCAGGAAGGTCAGCGCAGGGCAGAGAGAGCATGGGGCGTGCTGGCCTCCAGGAGTGGGGGCACAGGGGGCATGACTGAGCAGACAGGAGTGGTGCAGAGCAGAAAGGCACCCTGGGAAGAAGGATGTAAGGAAGTACGCGGCTGCCTGGCTGTTTCAAAAATGGAAATAGCCTCACATGTTGAAATGCTGATGGGGAGAAGGAAATAGCAGAGACCCAAACGGCGGAGCTGACTTCCTAGTGTGGGGGACAATCAACAGTGAGTCTAGTCTGCTACCACCAGGACTGGTGCATAGTAGGGGCACAAGTCACTCCTTTTTGGCTAATTAAGAAATGTTACAAGCCCTAGCTGGTTTGGCTCAGTGGACAGAGCGTCGGCCTTCGGACCAAAGGGTCCCGGATTCGATTCCTGTCAGGGGCACGTACCTCAGTTGCAGGCTCCTCCCAGGCTGGGCCCTAGTCAGGGCACATGCAGGAGGCAACAGTCAATGTGTTTCTCTCATATCGATGTTTCTCTCTTTCTTTCCCTCTCTCTTCCACTCTCCCTAAAAATCAATGGAAAAATATCCTTGGGTGAGGATTAAAAATAAATAAATATAAATATAAATATAAATATAAATATAAATATAAATATAAATACAGGCAGTCCTCGGGTTACGTCAGACTCCAATGTACTTCGTTTCGTGGTTACATCACCATCTCCCATTTATTTATAAAAAAAAAAAAAAGTTCTGTCATTTCGACGTATGTACTTATGTGCTTCATGTTTTTTATTATTTATTTACCACAAGTAAAGGTCAGGAATTGTTATCTTTCTTTTAATTTTTTTTTACTGTTTCGCTTCATGACTGCTGTGTATGTGCTCCATGTGAGTGACATAGGTGCTTATGCAGGTGGGTTCCGACTTACGGCGAAAATCGCCTTCTCGCCGTAGGAACGGATCTCCGACGTAACCCGAGGACCTACTGTGTATATAAATGTTACAAGACCTGGAAGGCAAAACATAACCAGACTGCCTCGGAAAGATGTATAGGAAACCGAAGGGACCGTTATTCAATAAGTGTTTACTGAGCACCTACTACGTGCTGGCCCCTTCCCACGCCAGGCCGGTGGGGAAGCTATCTGAATCTACATTTGGCACACACTCCTGGGACCTTTCAGTTTTTGCTTATTGTCTTGGCTGTGGGCTCCATGAGGGCACTACTTGGTCCCTACTGTGTGCCCAGCATACTGAACAGTGTCCCCTGGCAGACAGCAGGTACCTCATAACCGTTTGTTGGAGATTTAATGTTTGCCCCTTTTTCAAAGGAGTAAACAGAGACCCGAGCAGTTGCGGGAACTTGCCCCACTCACCTACCCACCCCCAAACTGTGGAAGCCACACGGGAGCCCTCCAGCCGGCCTGTCACACTGGTACCCCCTCCCCCAGCCCCCTGCCTCAGCCACCTGAGAAGGAGGACAGACCTGTCCATCCGCCTGGGCTCGATGGCCACCGCCTGGGGCTACCTGGGCTCTGACTGGTGCCAGTGCCAGCGCTGGGCAGACTTGCAGCGGCTCCTAGTGCCAATCCCGCAGGCCCCGCGGAAAGGGATTCGAGGGGAGGGCCCGGAGATTCCCGATCTCAGCTGGCCCAGGGTGGGCCAGGGATCTACCGTGGGAGCGGGGTTCTGGGGTCCCTGGGAAAGGTGGGGATTCAGGGCTCGGAAGGGGCTGAGAGGAGGCCCAGCGCTCCTGGGGCAGGAGGTACAGAGGCTGGGACAGAGAAAGCTCTGAGATTTCGGAAGAAATCAGACACACGGGGGAGAAATGGGAGTGGGGGAGATCTGGAAGGCTAGGAAGAGATCTGGGGGATTGGGAAGAACGCAGGGGAGTTGGAGAGAAATTCAGGGTGTGGAAGAAATGGGGGGGTTGGGGAGGACCTGAGTCACCAGGAGGGGAGCTGGAGCCTTGCGGGTGGAAGTGGGGACGCAGCGCAGGGACGCCAGAAGCTCCGAGGGCGGGTGCAGCGGACCTCGAACCTAAGCGAGGAGCCCGGACGTCCAGCCATCAAGGCGCCCAGCTACCAACGTGCGCCCCGCCCCGCCCTTCCCCAGCGGCCCTCGCCCCCTCTCCACTCACCCGGAGCAGCCCGCACCCCTTCTTCACTGTCCCGGGCGGCCGGGGCGCCGCTCCCGTCTCGGGGCCAGGATCTGCGGGCGCACGGCCTGTCGGCGGTGCCCGCGGAGGGCCGAGCGCGGAGGGCGCGGGGACGCGACGGTCCGCCTTCGGGGCCTCTGCCCGCCCTTTCCGGGGCGGGAGAGGGAGGGAGGGGAGGAGGGGAGGTCACGCTTTTCCAGCGGAACCGGGAAAGTCCCCGAGACGCCCCGCCGCGCCCCCCTCCTCCGCCCGGCGCGCTGCCCCGACGGCAGTTTGGGCACTTCCGTTACGCGGCGCTCTGGGGACCACAACTGGGGGACAAGAGGGCCAAAGTCCTGCCCTGGGGAAGGGGGGACAGTCTAGCGAGGGGGGACACAATTTAAAATTAGGTCATCTGCATTCGTGATCGGGACTGCCCAGGAAATAGAACAGGGGCTGGGAAAATTGTAACGGGGGACGCCCCAAAATCAGGAGGGAGGGAATCGTGGCCATCCAGGAGGAGTTTGGGGAAACCTATGTGTTGGGGGGCGGGGGGTCGCAAGATGGCATATCTTGAAGCTGCAAACACAACTTTTTAAGAATTCGCAGGGGCCCTAACTTTTTGGGTGTCCAGCTAAGAGGCTACTCGGGGCCATCATACTTTTAGGGGCACACAAAAGTGTTTTCATTTCTTTTTCTTTCTTTTTTAAAGTGAAACTTTCATTTGAGAGGAGATATCTTTTTTTAATATATTTTATTAATTTTTTACAGCGAGGAAGGGAGAGGGATAGAGAGTTAGAAACATCGATGAGAGAGAAACATCGATCAGCTGCCCGAAACCTTGACTGGAATCGAACCTGGGACCATCCAGTCCGCAGGCTGACGCTCTATCCACTGAGCCAAACCAGTTAGGGCTTATTTCTTTCAAAATCAGAAAGAAAAAAAAAAGAATAGAATTGCAGCCTGGATTATATTCGTCTTTATACCAGTGCTTTTGTAACATGTCATTTATTATTTATTTGTTTGTTTAAATCAGCCGTGGGCAAACTACGGCCTGCGGGCCGGATCTGGCCCGTTTGAAATGAATAAAACAAACAAACAAAAAAGACCGTACCCTTTTATGTAATGATGTTTACTTTGAATTTATATTAGTTCACACAAACACTCCATCCATGCTTTTGTTCCGGCCCTCCTGTTCAGTTTAAGAGCCCATTGTGGCCCTCGAGTCAAAAAGTTTGCCCACCCCTGGTTTAAATGAAGAAAGGGACCCACAAATTTATAAATGCCTTTGTCTGGGCCCCTTTGTCTGCCGGGAGAATCCAGGAGCCTCTTCTGAAAGTAACATTTGTAGATTCATAAAACAACATACAGGGGGGACAAAGGACATTATATTGAAATGCACTTACGTATTTTTTTAAAACAAATTAGTAATCCGTCATCAGATGAATGGATAAACAAAATGTGGTATATCAATTCAATGAACTACGTGTTGTTCAGCCTCAAAAAGGAAGTTCTGACACCTGCCTGCTACAACATGAATGAAACTTGAGGACATTGTGCTCAATGACATATGCCAGACACGGAAGGACAAATACTGTGTGATCCCACTCACAGGAGGTCCCTAGAGGAGTCAGATCCACAGAGACAGGAAGTAGAGGGTGCGAGCCAGGGGCTGGAGAGGGGGAGGGGGAGGGGGAGTTAGTGTTTAATGGGGCCGGGGTTTCAGTTTGGAAGATGGACAAGTTCCAGAGATGAGTGATGGGGATGGTTGCACCACAATGTCAATGTACTGAGCTGTGTCCTTAAAAATAGTAAGATGGTAAGTTTTATGTTAAGTATATTTTACTATAATTTTAAAACTTAAAAAAAACGTGTAAGACAATCACTTTAAAAATACTTTTGAAAGAGAGCTAGACTGAAACACACAACACTTAGGGATACACCTTTATCACCATGTTCACTAAGAAGATCTAATAGCTGCAGTGACGTTGCAAGGGTGATGAGGGTCCGCTGAATTTTGAGCCACCTGCAGCAGTGCAAGCTGATGTGAGAATACCTGTGGTTTTCCATTAGGGACAAAGTCACAGAGCCTGCTGTTGTCTCCTTTCATAATTAAGGAAATGATAAATAGCGGTTAGAGTCAGTGAAAATAAAGATGTGCATTCCCCCCCGCCCCCCAGCAGTTCATGGACTCCCTGAACTCCATCATCAGGTTCCCTAAAAGGTCCATGGATCTCAGGACAAAAAAGTTCACCTAAAGGTTGGGGCAGGGGCGGGGCTGCAAAGGAAGTTATATGGGTGCAAACTCCCCATGGGGCCCTTGCTTAGTGCCTGACTCTGGTGAGGGAGAAGTTTTATTGAACACCTACTGTGTGCTGGGCATGGGCTGGCTTTGGGGATACATCAGGAAGAAAGCAGTGGTGCCTGCCTTTGGGGCTTCTGGAGCTGGAGAGGAAGGGTACATTAAACCCACCTTCCCATGTCTCTCTCCCCCCTGCCCCACCATCACCAACTTCCGGTACCTGCTCCCAAGCCAAACACATCTGATTCATGTCTTAACCTTTCCAGGTAGGTTTGAATGTGCCCATTTTATAGGTGAGAAAACTGCGGCTCAGAGGAAGTAACAGGGCTGGAGCATGCTGGCTTCCAGGGGAAACCCTGGGCTCCAGATGGAAAAATCTACCACCTGGAGATTGCCCACCTCCCTGCTTCAATGAAAGTAGAAACACACTCCAGTTGAGGTCTAGGTTCCCACCCAACTTTCCTTCTTCCTGCACCAGAAAGGTGGCCCTCCACTTGGGTGCCCATTCCTTTAGTTTTGCATGCATATACGCATATCCATTGATGTGATACTTATTTTTAATAATAATGATTTTTTAAAAAAATTTGATTTTGAGAGAGAAACATAGATTTGTTGTTCCACTTATTGATGCCTTCATTGGTTGTTTCTTGCATGTACCCTGACAGGGGATTGAACCTGCAACCTTGGTATATCGGGACGATGCTCTAACCAACTGAGCTACCTGGCCAGGGCTGATAAGTGTGATATTTAGTGTTCTGCAGTCTGGTTTGGCTTTATAATTCATATCTTCCAGAAGCCAGCAAACTTTGTTTCCGTAAAGGATCAGATAGTGATTATTGTCAGCATTACTGACCAGACCATCTATGTTATAACTATCTGACGCTGCCCTTGTAGCAGTCACAGATGTATCAGTAAATGAGGGTGGCTGTGTGCCAATGAAACTTTATTTAGGAAATCAGGCAGCAGGCTGGACAGTGGCTGTAGTTCACTGACTCTGGACACAGATGGCATCAATATTTAGCTTTATTCCATTGACATCGCTAACATTTTTCTAATCCACCATATGTAGCCCAATCTTGTTCTTTGGAAGTGTTATGTTCTCACTAAGCATGGCTGTATCACAATTTACTGAGTCCCCTGTCATTGGACATGCTGGCTGCTTTCACTGTTCCCCAATAACAGGCATTGCTACCTTTCGAGGTGGTGGGTCAGGGTGGGGGGATCTGAGTGCTGAGTTCAAATCCTCACTCTGACACTGACTAGCTGTGAGATGGGCCAAGGGCCAGCCCCCTGAGCTATGCCTGTCTCCCTCCCTGTAACATGGAGGTGGTGACTGCACCTTTCCACGGGGTTTCCGTAGGGCAGCTGCCGAGAAGGGGAACTTCGGGGACTCCTCCTCCAATGTGGAAAAGATACATTCTCGCTCTTACTAAATACTACTGATTGTTCTCCAAATGGGTCCTGTTAGCACTCCCACTGGAAGTGAACAAAGGGCTCATTTCCTCCATCCACACTGCATGTTACTTTCACTTTTTTAATTGGTGTTGAATTCATAGGTGCTGTAGTATATAAATCTTAAATGAACCGCTCAGTGGATTTTTGCATATGTACACAATCCCTGTAGCCAACACGCAGATCGTGATGTAGGGGTCATTTCAGCCTCAAGAAGTCCCCAACGCCCAGCCGGTGTGGCTCAGCGGTTGAGCGTCGACCCAGGAACCAAGAGGTCGCCAGTTCAATTCCCGGTCAGGGCACATGCCTGGGTTGTGGGCTCGATCCCTAGTGTGGGGCATGCAGGAGGCAGCCAGCCAATGATTCTCTCCCATCATCATGTTTCTATTTCTCTCTCCCTCTCGCTTCCTCTCTGAAATCAATAAAAATGTATTAAAATAAAAAAGAAGAAGTCCCTATCCACCCCTTCCTCATCATTACCCACGGGGCAACCACTGTGGGGATTTCTCTCACCATAGTTTAATTTCACCTTGTCTTGAACCTTCATTGCAATGGGACCAGAGTATCGATTCTTGTGTCTGGCTTCTTTCACTCAATATCATGATGAGTTTCATCCATACGGTTATAAATATCGAAAATTTATCCTTGTTCCTTGCTGCATAGTATTCCACAGAATGAATCCACCCTGTTTTGCTTATCTATTCTCTTCTGGGTGCACACCTGGGTTGTGCTCCAGTTGGGAGCTGTTATGAATAAAGTGGCTGACAACATTTGGGGGCAAGTTTTTTGTGTGGACATTTGCATAGCACTTGGCTACAAATACAGGAATGGGGCTGCTAGAACATAGGGGAGGTGTCCCAGTTGCTTTTTATTTTTTTAAAAAAATAGATATCTTTATTGATTTCAGAGAGGAATGGAAGAGAAAGAGAGATAGAAACATCCATGATGAGAGAGAATCATGGGTCAGCTGCTTCCTGCACGCCCCCTACTGGGGATCGAGCCCACAACCCTGGCATGTGCCCTTGACCAGAATCAAACCTGGATCCTTCAGTCCGCAAGCCGACGCTCTATCCACTGAGCCAAGCCAGCCAGGGCCCCAGTTGCTTTTAAAATAGGCTTTGTAAATCCTTGCCCATCAGACCCAGAGCCCTCAGGAGGAAGCAACATTGCCCTGTCCTTGCTAATGAGAAAGCATAGGTCATTTCGGCCCTTAGGGGGCCTGGGCCTGGGCCTGGGCGTGGGAGGGGGGTGGGGGAAGCAAAGGCCCCCTCTCACTTCCATGCCTCAGTTGTGGACAGACATCATGCTGGTTCGTCCCACTGCTCCAGCATCAAGCATCTGCTATCCTGGCCCCAACATCACCATTGCAGTCCACTGCTGGAGATGTGCCCCACCATTAGCCTTCAGCGTGGCACAGTGACTACAGTTACTGTAGCAAAGCGCATTGCAGCTTTTCAATCTTGGGAGGAATAGTTCATCTAAGCAGCAGATATAACAGGAAGCACAGCAGAGGGGTCTCAAGCAGAGGCTGGCAAGCGATTCCTACAAAGCATGGGAGAGTGAACATTTTTGGCTTTGTGGGCCATGGACTTGGCCAAAGATCTTCCCTCTTCCCATCCCACTCTCTAAGATAGAGGGGATGGCCCTAGCAGGTTTGGCTCAATGGATAGAGCCTTGGCCTGCGGACTGAAGGGTCCCGGGTTCCATTCTGGTCAAGGGCACATGTCTGGGTTGCAGGCGCAATCCCCAGTAGGGGGCGTGCAGGAGGCAGCCTGTCTCTCATCATTGATGTTTCTATCTCTCTCTCCCTCTCCCCTCCTCTCTGAAATCAATAAAAAAATAGATTTTTTTTAAAAAGAAAAGCCTTCAGGCTCTGGCTGGGTAGCTCAGTTGGTTAGAGCATTGTCCCAATACTCCAAGGTTGCGGTTCAATCCCCAGTCAGGGCACACACAAGAAGCAACTAATGGCCGAAACCGGTTTGGCTCAGTGGATAGAGCGTTAGCCTGCGGACTGAAAGGTCCCAGGTTTGATTCCGGTCAAGGGCATGTACCTGGGTTGTGGGCACATCCCCAGTAGGAGATGTGCAGGAGGCAGCTGATCGATGTTTCTCTCTCTCATCGATGTTTCTAACTCTCTATCTCTCTCCCTTCCTCTCTGTAAAAAATCAATAAAATATATTTAAAAAAAAAAAGAAGCAACTAATGAATGCATAAATAAGTGGAACAACAAATCAATGTCTCTCTCTCTCTGTCTCTCTCTCTCTCTGTCTCTCTCTGTCTCTTAAATTAAACAAACAAGAGAGAAAAGAAAAGTCTACAATTGCTCATCAGAACAGGAATGAACACAGAAGAGCTGACAGGCTGCTGCCTGTGATGAATTACCCTGTAATTACGCCACCACTGACTTCATGAAACAATGTGGGAAAATGTGTTGAAAGCCACTAAGTTAGTGTTAACGTCTCACATGGCAATAGCTAATACATCCCATTTTGCAGAGGGGAGGGAGCAACGCTGGGCAGAAAGGGGAAGCTGGTCAGCCAAGCTCCTCCAGCAAGTTGGGGTACACGCAGACAGAAGAGAACCCCAACTTGCTTGCCAGGCCCTCATGGGCTGCAGGGCCAGCCAGCTGCCCTGGTCGAAGACCCAGGTTCACTATTGACCAGGAGACTTTGAGCAAGCTATGTGTTTTCCCTCTGCCTCGGTTCCCCAGCTATAAAATGGGAAGATTAGTGGCGGCTCCCCCAGAGGGCGAGATGCGGATGAGGCTGACATCCACCAAGGGCTCAGAGCAGCACCTGACTGACTATGGCTATACTAGCTGAGCATCATCAGTACGAACAGATTTGCTCCCTGCCAGATTGACAGCCCGCTTTGGGAAACCCCAGTGATTCATGTAAGCAAAAGGCAGGAAAATTAGTGTTTGGAATGAAACTAATTCAGTGGTTCTCACCCGGGGGTGTTGGGCAACTTCTGAGGGCACCTGTGGGGTCACGCCTGGGGAGGGGTTTCCTGGCATCGAGTGAATAGGAGCCCAGGATGCTACTCAACACCCCACCGTGCCCAAGACGACCCCCCACAGAGAACGACCCAGACTCAAAAGTGCAATGTGGCCTGAGATAAACTAAGCTTCAGGCTCGATTATTACACAATCTTTGCACCTGAAGCTGGATCTCAGGGGATGACACTGAGGGACAGAGAGGAAAGGCCTCCGCCTGCGTCCCACACCAGGGACCCGTGTCCCACCACTGAGCTGGGGTCAGGCATCGCCCAGACAGCACCGTGCAGCAAACAGAACGAGCAGATTTGTTGCGTTGCGGACGTGGCCGAGGGGAGGCAACCCTGCTCCCCGGCTGTGTGCTTCCATTTTGTCATCTGTAAGGTGGGGACACCTAACCTGCAAGGCTGAGGTGTTTGTGCGTGAAGTGAATGCAACAGCCTGGGCCAGAGTGAGAAATGAGAGGATTCGGCTTCAGTGTTGTAAGCAAGGGTCAGTGGGAACACAGCCAGTGATTACAAGTGGACACGCTGGGTTCTATTCACTGGTAACTTCTTAAAAGAAATATTTTTATTGATTTCAGAGAGGGAGAGGGTGAGAGAGATAGAAACCTCAAGGATGAGAGAGAATCAGCTGCCTCCTGCACACCCCCTACTGGGGATCGAGCCTGCAACCCAGGCCTGTGCCCTGACCGGGTATGGAACTGTGACCTCCTGGTTCATAGGTCGACACAACCACTGAGCCACTGCAGCCAGGTTCGTTGGCAACTTTTACTCTTTGCACCTGGTGGGAGTTCCCTGCAGCTGCTGTAACCAGTGACCACAAACACAGAGGCTGAAAGAACCACAATACTTCACCTTACAGTCCTGGAGGTCAGAAGGCCGAAATGAGTCTTAGGGGCCAAAATCAGGGTGTTGGCAGGGCTGGTTCCTTCTGGTTCCTGCCTTTTCCAGCTTCTCCAGGCGCCTGCATCCTTGGCTCATGGCCTCGCCCGTCCGTCCGCAAGGTGAACAGCAGAGCATCTTCCCATCTCCGCTCTGTCCTCACATCTCCTCCAACTCTGACCCTCCAGCCTCCCTCTCACATAGGACCCCCGTGATGACGCTGAGGGCCCACCTGGATAATCCTGCGTCATCTCTCACCTCCAGATCCTTAACTGAATCCCATCTGCAAAGTCCCTTTGCCATGGAGGTCCTGGGGATTAGGATGTGGACATTTTGGGGGGTCACCCTGCCACACTGTTCCCCACACACCTACAATAGGACGATGCGGGCAAGATCCCGCGCGCCAGGGCGGGGATGAAAGGCCCCTGCACCAGCTCTCCTCAGCAACGTCCAGGACCGCATGTGATGACTGAAGGCCAAGCAAGGGTGGTGGGCACATGGCTGGCAATCATTATGGGCCCCGTCTGACGCACCGAGCGCCAAACTTCAAGTTCGGTAGCAAGTCCATCCCTGTCCCACCCTCGTGAGCAAAGGAAAAATTCCGGCCACAGAGACGCCAGAATTGCTCAGCTGCTGGGAACACACACAGATACACACACATGCCTGTACTCAGCTGCAGATAAAATTTATTAAGGCAACACTGAAGCTCCAGGCACCTACGGCTTCCCAGGCAGGCCCCGCCCCCTCCTGCTCTACAACGCGCCCAGGCAGCCCCTCCCTGCCGCAGGAGGCCCACTTCACAGACCAGAAGTCCAAGTTCGGGACCTAAACACTGAGGTCTGTGGCCCTTGATGTACAAAAGGAAGTGGGATAGAAGAGCGAGATCCCTGGCTTTTAGGGAAGAAACAATATATTTTTTGAAACCTTCTTCTAAAACAATTTCTTTAAAACCTTCTAGAAAACAATTTTTCGGAAACCTCACACCAATGCTGAGGAGGTACGGCTCAGGACATTCTTCCTCCAGGCTCAGGGTGGTCTGTTGGGAGGATCCCAGCTTCCCAGGGCAGTAGCTGAGATGAGCTGGGGGCAGGGGGTCCAGTGCTCCTTGCTGACCGCTCGGGAACGGACTGAGACCCCGAACCCCTTTCCTGCCTATCCTACTTCTTCTCTTCTGGTTCTGGGGCTTTCTCCGCGACTCCAGGGGCGAAGGGTCCCACCACCCACGTGATGGGCGTGTTCTGGGACACATACTCGACTAAGTGGTCAAGGGCCTCGCGGGCCTTGGCGACGCGCTCGCGGCTCTGCGTCAGGATGGAGCTGGACAGGTCCTGGAAGGAATGCATGCCGGAAAAGGTGGCCTGGAGGTCCTCCACCTGGCGGCGAGCCTGCTGTACCTGGTCCTTCACGTGGCTGGGCAGCCCCTGGATGCTGGACCCCAGCGAGGTGCAGGTGGCCTGCAGCTGCTGGGCAATGTCACGCAACATGGTGAGCGTCTGGAACTCGACCTGCTGAGAAGAGAGAGTGGGGCAGGGGGCGATCAGGACCACTGCTCTGGGGAAAACTGGACCCAACGCCAGGGAAAAAGAAAACGGGGGTCCTATCGCCCACCTTTAGGAAACCCTTCCACAGGGAGACCGCCTGGCACTATCGTTCAGAATACCAGCTCTTAGAGTTTGGGGTTTTTTAAAAAAAAATAAAGTTTGTTGATTTTTAGAGAGAGGAAGGGAGAGAAAGAGAGAAACATTTATGCAAGAAACTTCGACAGGCCACTTTCTACACGCGCCGGGCTGGTGATCGAGCCCACGACCTGGGTATGTGCCCTGACCAGGAATTGAACCCTCCACCTTTTGGGGTATGGGACAACGCTCCAACCAACTGAGCCACACCATCCAGGGCCGGCTCTTAAGAGTTTTGAACCGTGAGATATACACAGGTCAAACTGACAAACAGGCACAGACATTTCCCCAAAGAAGACACACAAACGGCCAATAAGTACAAGATGTTCAGCTTCATTTGCCACTAGGGAGACACAGCTCCAACCCACAGTGAAACACCACATCACACTGACGGGGACAGCTAGGGTCCCAAAGACAGAGAGTTCACACTGACGGGGACAGCTAGGAGCCCAAAGACAGAGTTCACACTGACGGGGACAGCTAGGGTCCCAAAGACAGAGTTCACACTGACGGGGACAGCTAGGGTCCCGAAGACAGAGAGTAACAGAGTCAGCAAGGACGGGGAGCCAGTGGAGCCCTTGGACTGGCCAGGGGGCAGTCACTGTGGAAAACAGACTGGTGGTTCCTCAAGATGTGAAACCATAGTTACCATGTAACCCAGCAGTAACTACCCAAGAGAAATGAAAACATCCATCCACACAAAAACCTGTGCACCCGTGTTCATAGGGGCGCTATTCGCAACAGTCCAAAGCGGGAACAACCGGATGCCTACCATCTGGTGAACAGACCATACAACGTGGCCCCTCGCGGGAATATTCCTCCGCTCTGGGAAGGAGTGAAGCGCGGCCCTGGCCGACGCGGCTCAGTTGGCGGGAGCGCTGTCCTGTACACCAGTAGGCGGCAGGCTCCGTTACGGGGCAGGGCCCAGGTTGTGAGCTGGATCTCTGGTTGGGGGGTGTGTGCATATTAAAGAAAAAGAGATCCGAGGCCTGGGCTCTGGGTCGCTCCAACATTCTGAGCTTAGGGAGATGAGGAGAAATCAGAAAAGGGACTAAAAAAAGGGGGACCGAGAAGGCCCAAAGAAGTGGGAAGCAAACAGGTGAGGATGTTGTCCCCAGTAAGAGTCCCCAACTTACGATGGTTCTGAGATTTCGACTGTATGATGGTGCAAGAGCGATATGCATACTTTAAATTTTGAATTTGGATCTTGTTCTGGGCTAGCAATGTGTGGTCCAGTGCTGTCCCGTGGTGCTGGGCAGGGGCAGCAGAGGGTTTTGCCCAACCGAAGGCTAATGTGCATGTTTTGAGCATGTTCGTGGTGGACTGGGCTTAGCTGTGATGTTCGGTAGGTTAGATATATCAAATACATTTTCGACTTACGATACTTTCCACTTACCATAGATTTATCAGGAAGTAACCCACTGTAAGTTGAGGAGCATCTGTATACTAAAACCCACTGAATACTTTAAAGGGGTGAATTATACAGTATGTGCACTATATCTCAATAATTATAATTTTTTTTTTAAAGTACAAGACATTTTTATGTCTCAAAACTGATTTTTTAACAGTTAAAAAAAAAAACAAGTGGTCTGGAAGAATGTTCAAGGCAGAAGTTGTTAGCAGCTCAGATCTGGTCCCGAAGTTCCCCAGCCAGGAAGGAGATAGAACAGCACCACCCTGAGCGCTGTCAGCAACACCCACACCCGAGAGCAGAAAACTAGGCAGGCTTCCCGGAGGAGGTGTCGGTGAGTCCTGAAAGCAGTTAATGGGAGGCGAGGCTGGGGAAGCATTTCAGGCAGGTTGGTCCATCAAACGGGGGTGGAGAGGGAGGCCAGGGCCCCAAGCACCCATGCCCCGCCCCACAATGGATACCTCTGGCTTCGCCAGGCTCTTCTCCGTGCCCTGGAGCTGCTTCTGGTTCCAGTTGAGCCACATCTGGTGTAGCTTCTCCTGACCTTCCACCAGCTTCTGATCCATGCCCAGCTTCACACTTTCCATCTGGAGTAGGACAGAGCAGTGAGACAGGCTGCCTCCGGTGCCTGGCCCAGCTCAGCAGGGTCCCCGCACATTCCCCGGGAGGGGGTTCCCACAGGAGCCTGGGGAGCCCTCCTTCCTCCTTTTATCTGAGATAGCGGAGGTAAGGGAGGAGGGTGCTGTTTCCATAGCTACCTGGTGGTCACACATTTTCTGCAGCTCCTCCCCTTTTGTCTGTTTCTCCCCTCCCCTTGCACTGGGCCTGCCCGCCTCACAGGCTGTGGCCAACAGGTCATGTGCAGATGGAACAGCAGAGGCTTAAAAGTGCTTGTGATGGAACATTATTCAGCCTCAAAAAGGACAGAAACGCTGACAACTGCTACAGTGGAGATAGGGCTGGAGGACATTATGCTCAGTGACATAAGCCAGTCACGACAGGACAGATCCTGATTCCACTCCTAGGAGGTCCCTAGGGGAGTCAGATCCACACACAGAAAGCAGATGGTGGGGACCAGGGGCTGGGGGAGGGGAGATGGGAGTCAGTGTTTAATGGGGACGGAGTGTCAGTTTGGGAAGACGAGAAGGTTCTAGAGATGGAAGGTGGTGGTGGCTGCACAGCAGTGTTGAATGTGCTTCATGCCACGGAGCTGTGCTTACAAACGGTTATGATGGTAAATTTTGTGTTAAGTGTGGTTTACCACAAATAAAAGTATTTTAAAAGAGAGGAGACATCGTTAGCAGAGGGAGTAAAGAGGAAATAACAGTAATTTAGCTCTTTAGGGAACAGAAAAATAAGACCTGGCTGGGGATTTGACTATAAAGAGGCAGGGGAACTGTGTGGGGTGACGGAACTATTCCAAATCTCGATTTCGGTGGCAGTGATATGGCCATTTGTATTTATAAAACTCCTCAAGTGGTACACTTCGAAAGCGGCGGTTTTTACTGTGGGTAAATTATACGTCTATGAAACTGACTTTCAACAAGACACCACAAGAAAAAGGGCTCGTGTGCTCTCACCGCACGTGGGTCCCTCAGACCACGTCCAGGGAGGAGCTGTCTTGCTGAAGGAGGAGCCCACGGGAGGCCCAGCCTCCAGCCGACCTGTCAGGGGCCGAACTCTGTGCCACCCCCTGGCCCTCAGAATGTGACTGTATTTGCAGGTCGGGTTGTTAGAGGGTGGGCCTTACTCCAGGAAGCCTGGTGTCCTTAGAAGAGAAGATCGGGCACTCACAGAGGGATAACCATGTGAGGACACAGGGAGAAGATGGCCATCTGCAGCGAAGCAGACCCCAGGAAAAACCAACCCTGGCAACACCTGATCTTGGACTTCAGCCCCCAGAACTGGGACAATAAGTAAGAAATGTCTGTTGTTTAAGCTGCCCAGACGATGGGACTTCGTTATGGCGGCCCCGGCAAACTCACTCAGGACCACGGCCCATGAACCAGCCCAGGCGGACCACTAGGTTTGGGGAAGGTGCGTGAGCGCTCCCAGGCCGCGGGCGGGGCTCACCAGGCTGAGGGCCTGCGCCAGCTGCAGCAGGGCCTCCTGGGCCCTCTGCCGGGTGTGCTGCAGTTTGTTCACCGAGTGTTTGTAGGCTTGATGGCGCAGCCGCTCCGACAGGGAGCCCAGACGCACGAAGTAGCTCTGCTCCTGCCGCTGCTGCTGCACCGAGGCGACGTCGACGCCCTCCAGGGACGTGGCAAGGTGGGCTGCAGGGGGGAGGCGGGAGAAGCATTATGAAGGCTGGGGTGCAGACAGAGCAAGCAGCTCGGGCTCCCCTGGTGCACACTTCAGAGTCTGGGCCTTGGTCTTGCACCGACTGCCCAAAAGTTTATGCGGGTCTGATGCTTGCAAGCTCTGAGGCCTCAGAGTGAAGGATTTCCTTGCCTTACTTTTCCCCACCTGCTACATGGGTCTGATGAGAACCAAACTTCCCAGGATCAAGAGACCTTAGGCCAGCATGAGGGTCTGCAAACTACACCCTGCGGGACACATCCAAATTGTTTCCGGTTTTGTACAACCAGTGCATACAATTATGCATGTTCATCATATATTGTCTTTGGCTACTTTCAAACTACAACAGTGGAGTACATGGGCTCTTGCTCAACAGAGACTAAAATAATTATTATCGAGTCTTTCATAGAAAAAAAGTCAGCTGACCCACTACTAGTGCCTGGAATATTTTAAAAGTGGCCAATCTTTCACAATGTTCTAGGTGGTTCTTTTGAATTCTTGTCAAATCTTAACGGCTCTGTGAGGAAGGCACTGTTCTCCCATTTTTACAGTTGAGGAAACTGGAGTCCAGAGGGCTTAATCGACTTGCCCAAGGTCACACAGCTCGAAGGCAGCAAATCGGGACTTGAAGCTCAGCCATGTGACCCCCTCTTCTCAACCATACTTGATGAGAGAAGTTTGAGCTACATGAGAATCATCTTAATAAGTCAGTGATAACTAGCCCAGAAAGTGCTCCTGAACTTATAAGACAGAGGATGGAAACTGCCTATCCTGATAATGCTATCCTGCTCCTTTTAAACTTTAACACAGTAGTGAAAAGTTTGCACTTTAGCCCAGTTTGCACTTAGTGACCAGGAGGTCACGATTTGATTCCCGGTCAGGGCGCAAGCCCGGGTTGCAGGCTCTATCTCCAGTAGGGGGCGTGCAAGAGGCAGGCGATTGATGATTCTCTCTCATCATTGATGCTTCTAGCTCTCTTTCCCTTCCTCTCTTTAAAATCAATAAAAACATATCTTAAAACAAAACAAAATACAATTTCACATTTTATAAGTAAGCTGATTGGGGTTTGAATCCAGACTTACTCACTTGCTTTGTAAAGACCTATGGCAGGGAGCCACAAACTATGGCCTGAGCCAAATGCCACCTGCCCTTATAAATAAAGTTTTATTGGCACATAGTCACACACATTAATCTACCTGTCGTCTATGCTTTCATGCTATGATGTCAGAGTTAAGCACTTGTAACAAAGTCTGTGTGGCTCAAAAAGCCAAAAAATATTAATTACCTGGCCTGTTAACAAAATGTTTCCTACCCTGTAGTCTATGCAGAAGTGATTTTGCCAGTAAGCCTGTTTCCCCTTCTGTACCACCACCCAAGCCAGAGTGGCCTGAAGTGTGAAATTTGGACTACCCTGTACTCAGAAGAGGCACACGAATGAATGTTTAGCTATTTTTATTATTTACAGCGGATTATATGGCTTTTTATTTATAGTAAGTGATAAAGTTTCCTTTCTAAAAGAATCAGGAAAAATTGACGTAAAGATGATCAAATAGCCCTGGCCAGTGTGGCTCAGTGGTAGAGCATCGGCACAAAAGGTCGCGGGTTCGATTCCCAGTCAAGGGCACGTACTTGGGTTGCAGGTTCATTCCCGGCCCAGTTTGGGGCACATGCAGGAGGCAACCAATCGATGTCTCTCTCTCTCACACTGATGTTTCTCTCTCTTTCCCCCTTCCTTTCACTCTCTAAAAATCAATGGGAAAAAATATCCTCAGCTAAGAATTTTTAAAAAGGTTATAAAATAAATAGTACAAGGAACATAACATATGACCAAGATAACGTGAGAGATGTGCTCCGGCCAGACCGAAACAGCAGAGCTGTTCTGATGATCAAGTGGAACCTCCACTTAGCCACATATGTGTGCAGATCCTCTGGGTCAGGCACTGTTTCAGTGAAAGACGTGGAAAATAAAGCAATGAAATCCCACTGACCTGTTGTGTGATCAAGGTAAGCCTTCAATCAGAGGAATTCAGTTGTTTTTATAAACATGAAATTCTGGAAGAAACGTACTCTAATGCAGGAATGGGCAAACTTTTTCTGTGTGGGGCCAGACAGTCAATATGTTTGGTTTTGTAGGCTATACTATGCCTCAATTACTCAGCTCTACCATTACCAGGCCAAAAAAGCCTTAGACAAGAATGTAAAAAAATGTGTGTGGCTGTGTGCCAATAAAACTTTATTTATAAAAGCAGGTGGTAGACTAGATGGGCTTTATAGTCAGCTTGGGAAGAGATTCCTAGAAGAATTATTTCATGCTGACATTTAAAAATCTGAACAAAAAAGACATGAGACAATTCGAGGCAGCAAAAATAAAAGCCTTGTGTTGTGAGAAAAATGGATTCCTCCCTATTCTCCCACCAAAGGGGGGTTTGCAAAGACTAACCAAAACTAGCACCACGTTGAACCCTACTGCTGTCTAGAACTTCTCCATGGCTCTCTGGGCGCCCCTGAGCTCTGCCCTTGGAAGTGAAAGCAGCTTGTCATTTAGGCCAAGTATATCTGGCAGAGTCCTGGCATGTCTGAGCAAGCCACAAGGTCCCAAGGAGGGGGCAGGTGCCCTGGGCAAAAGGGAGAACCCTGGGGCGGCGGGGAAGGGCTGTTCTCCTAACCCGAACCCCAGACTAACACACCTAGTTCTTCTTAAAAAATATGTATTTTTATTGATTTCAGAGAGGAAGTGACAGGGAGAGAGAGACAGAAACATCAATGATGAGAATCATTGATTGGCTGCCTCCTACAAGCCCCCTACTGGGGATTGAGCCTGCAACTGGGCATGTGCCCTGACCTGGCTCATAGGTTGATGCTCAACCACTGAGCCACCGCCCCCGGACACACCTAGTTCTAATAAGACACTGCAACAGCTCCTCATACCCTCACACCTACAGACGACCCGTACCTTAAGCACGGTGTGCACAGGAATTTCATCCTTAGGGGATGGGTGCAAAAAAATCAAAGCTGCTCAGACCCATCTGTTCTCGCTGTGGCTTTCAGGCCTGGCTCAAACCCTTCCTCCAGCAGACCCTGCCTTCTCCTCCTGCCTCCAGGGCCAAGGCCCACAGCTGACTCTTACAGAGGCTGAGCACCTACTAGGGCAGCAGGCACTGAACTTGGGGTTCGGCAGGGAAAACATCAGCCAGGTCCCATCCTTCAAGAGGTTCAGAGTTGGGTTTTGGAAACTCAAGGGACAAGTGACATGCCACACTCAAGCCACATGCTGCAGGACTGAAGCTCGCCAGCCCTCCGGAGCTCCCCCGGACACCAGGGACTGCCCTTCCCACTGGGTTCAGGAAGACGCGTGGGATCACGGCTAACTCGAGAGGGCTCCCATCGGCCGAAAACAATGGAACAAATGAAGTGTCAATAAAATTAACACTTCGGGCTGGAATATGTTGTGTTAATCCATGTGCTCAAACCTATAAGGCAAAAACCACTACGGACCCATGGGGGGCGCTGGTGAACCCACCCCTCATGCCATTTTCCCTGCTCTTCCTCAATAAGCTATACCTCGGGGTCATCAAAATTACAGTGGGGCCTTGACTTACGAGTTGTAATTCGTTCCGAGACCGAGCTCGTTAACTCAAATTACTCTATCAACTCAATGCAAAAAATCGGCCGAGAGACAGCTGGTATCTCAAAAAACTCTTTAGTCGGGACACTCGTAAGTCAAGGCCCCACTGTATAGAGAACTTTCTCCACGGAAGTGTTCCAGCTATAGAGAAAGAATGACACTTTTACGAGCGATCCGTGGCAACCCCAAATGGAAAAAGAGACGGAGATAAAGATCGGCTTCACCCATCCGGGAATCACATGGTTCCACATGCTGTATATGAAGTTCCAGAACAGGCCAAGCAGCGATTCTCATCTGGGGGCAATTCTGTCCCCCGGGGACACTGGGCAATGTCTGGGGACATCTGTGGTTGTCACAACTGGGGGTGCTCCTGGCATCGCGTAGGTGGGGACCGGAAATGCCGCTTAGCCTCCCACAGCGCCCAGGGTGGCCGCAGAGAGAGGCCCGGCCCCAGTGTTAGCAGCGCAGCAGTTGGGAAGCCCTGAGGTAGCCCATCTTCAACTTTTTTCTTTCTCCCAAATATTTGGCTCCTCATTCAAACAAACCAGCTCTAGCCAGTGGGCCGGGGCCAAGCTGCCCTTGGAAGGAGCATGGTGCCTCGTTACTTGCAGCCCTCATGGGCTCGCTGCCACGGGCACGGGAAGCTGACAGACTGGCACACTGAAAGTCCCGGGCATGTTATAAAGGAGGCAATTGTTCAAATATGGCATCAAGAGCCATGGGCATGAGAGGACAAGTTCAGACCATGAGCAGGACTGGCTGTTTGGTCTCCAATAGTTTTATCCCCAGTCTGTCTATTTGTCTTCATTTCTACCCCCACCGGGTCAGGCCCCATCTTCACCGGCCTGGACCAGGACAGCTGCATCTGCCCTGGTCTCTCAGCTCCCACCCTTGCCTCCCAGCCTGTCCTCCCAGAAGCAACCACCAGAGGGCGCCTGTAAGCACCTTCCTCGGGTCCAGTGGCTCCTCGGCCCTCACCCCCCATCTCCATCCCCAGTGCTCCTTCCCCAGGGCCAGACCCTTATTCCTCACTTTGGCCTACTTTGCGCTGCAAGACCTGCTCCTGTCCCTCCTCTGCCCTCACTTTCTCTCTCCCCTCTTGACTGTTTTTCCAACACACCAGGCAAGGTCCTGCTTCCCGGCCTTTGCATGGACTGTTCCCTCTCCTGGGACCATTCTCAACCTAGACATCGAGATGGCTGGCTGCCTTCTGCCTCCAGCTCTGTGCTCAAATGCCCCTTCCCATGGGGCCTCTAACAATGCAAACTTCCTCATCCATACTGTGTCCTGAAACCCTCTCCCAGCCCTCCTGGCACGCTGTTTTTTCTCTCAAACACTGGTCACGGTTCTATCATCAATTCTGCAAAGAGGCTTCCATCTTGCTCACTGATTGTGTCCCTGTGTCTAGAACAGGGCCTGGTGCTCAGCAGGTGCTCAAATGCCTGAATGAAATCACCCAGACTCTCCTCTGTGGTTCCCTCCCACCACCCCCATCCCCCTACCCCGACCCCCACCTCCCGGCATTTGTTCCTTTTAAATGTTCATTCAATTGGACAGACTCCCAGGGAGTTGAGAGGGGCCCAGGTTGGGAGGTCCAGGGAGGGGTCTCAGGCCCATGGGCCACACTCACCCAGCTCGGAGTCTGTCATAGGCAGGTGGTTGTCCATCCATTCCTCCGACTTGCCCAACACTGTGTCCACCCCACTTAGCACCATCTGGCCCATGCGGGACCCCATGACCGACTGGACACTGCTGGTCACCACCGACTTGGTCTTGTCCACGCCGCTCTGCACAGCTTCCCGGGTCACATCCACTGCCTCTGTCACTCGGGTGGCCACTGTGTCCTTGGCGCTGGCCACTGCTTCTCGGGCCCCGGTCACCTTAGACGACACGAGCTCCTTGGTATCCGCCAGGACCTACAAGTCAGGCCAGCATCAGCATCTCTACACCCCCTCTGTACTAGGTAGCCCCACGCCCGCACCCCAACCTCCAGGGAGGCCCAAGGGAGGAGTTCCAGCTCCTGGATGACCCCAAAGGGTCAACGCTGAATCCAGTATTGCAGTTAAGACCACTGCTCAGGAGCCAGCTGGCCTGGTTAGAATCTCTGGCTTGATATTTCTTAGCTGTGTGGCCTCAGGCAAGTCGCTCCACTTCTCTGTGCCTCAATCCTTCCAAAGCCACACTGTCTAATGCAGTAGCCACTAGCTATATGTGGCTATTTATATTTAAAATAATTAAAACAAAACAAAATTTGATCGAAAGCATGGTCTGAAAGAGATGGTTGTACACCCATGTTCATAGAAGCATTATTCACAGGAGTCAAAAGGTAAAGACAACCCAAAGCAATCCATCGACAGATAAATGGGTAAACACCATGTGGTCTGTCCAGACAATGGAATATTATTCAGCCTTGAAAAGGAAGAACAGCTCTGGCCAGTGGCTCAGTGGTTGGAGCATCATCCCATGCACCAAAGGGTTGTGGGTTCTATTCCTGGTCCGGGCACATGCCTGGGTTGTGGGTTTGGTGCATGCGAGAACACATGCCTAGGTTGTGGGGTTGGGATACATATGGGAGGTGGCCAATTTATGTTTCTCTCTCTCTCTCCCTTCCTCTCTCTCTGAAATCTGTGGACATAGCCTCAGGTTAGAAAAAATAAAAAGGAAGAACATTCTAACACATGCTACCACATAAATGAACCTTGAATACATTACACTCAGTGAAATCAGCCAGGCACAAAGGACAGATACTATGTGATTCCACTCATAGGAGGGCCCTAGAGGAGTCAGACCCATAGAGTGGATGGTGGGAGCCACAGGCTGGGGGACGGGAATGGGGGAGTTAGTGTTTAATGGGGACAGAGTTGGAAAGATGAGAAAGTTCTAGAGATGGATGGTAAGTGATGGCTACACAGCAATGTCAATGTGCTTAATGCCACTGAGCTGGTTAAGAGGGAAAATTTCATGTTGTAAAAAAACTAACAGAACTTGTACCCAAATGCTCATGGCAGTATTATCTACACCAGTGGTCGGCAAACCACGGCTTGCGAGTCACATGCGGCTCTTTGGCCCCTTGAGTGTGGCTCTTCCACAAAATACCACGTGTGGGCGTGCACATACAGTGCGATTGAAACTTCGTGGCCCATGCGCAGAAGTTGGTATTTTGTGGAAAAGCCACACTCAAAGGGCCAAAGAGCCGCATGTGGCTTGCGAGCCGCAGTTTGCCGACCATTGATCTACACTGATAAAAGAGAAAGATGCAAATTGACCGTACCTTCACGATGCCCACCAGCCAATCAGGAGTATGCAAATTAACCCAACAAAGATGGCAGGTTAATTTGCATACGCAGGCGCTGAGCGGCCGGGGGTGGAGTGGGACACTTGCGTCGTCGCCATGGTGACAACGCAGGCGTTCAGCATCGCCCCAGCCTCTCTGGGCCTCTGGGCAGCGGGGGAAGGCAGAAAGGTGGCTCTGGCCGGAGTGAAGGTGGTGCCGGCAGCCTGGGGAAGGAAGGCCCATTCTTGCACGAATCTTTGTACATCGGGCCTCTAGTTCTTAATAACCAGGAAGTAGAAGCAACCTAAAATGTCCATCAACAGGTGAAAGATAGGCAAAATGTGGTTCACCCACACTGGAATATTACTCAGCCATGAAAAGGAGTGAAGCACTGATACTCACTGCAACGTGGATGAATCTTTTTTAAAAAATATATTTTATTGATTTTTTACAGAGAGGAAGGGAGAGGAATAGAGAGTTAGAAACATCCATGAGAGAGAAACATTGATCAGCTGCCTCCTGCACACCTCCTACTGGGGATGTGCCTGCAACCAAGGTACATGCCCTTGACCAGAATCGAACCCGGGACCTCTCGGTCCGTAGGCCTACGCTCTATACACTGAGCCAAACCAGTTAGGGCAACATGGATGAACCTTGAAAACATGATGCTCAGTGAGAGAAGCCAAACGCAAAAGGTCACATGTTATATGATTTCATTTATATGAAATGTCCAGAACAGACAAATCCATAGAGACAGGAAGTAAATTAGTGGATACCAAAGGTTGCGATGTTTGATGGGAAGGAGAATAGCAGCTAAAGGGTGTGAAGTTTCTTTTTCAGGTGATGAAATGTACTAAAATGGATGGTGATGGTTACAAATTAAAAGTAGCTATTTAAGCCCTAGCCGGTTTGGCTCGGTGGATAGAGCATCAGCCTGCGGACTGAAGGATTCCAGGTTCAATTCCGGTCAAGGGCATGTACTTTGGTTGTGGGCACATCCCCAGTGGGGGGTGTGCAGGAGGCAGCTGATTGATGTTTCTCTCTCATCGATGTTTCTAACTCTCTATCTCTCTCCCTTCCTCTCTGTAAAAAATCAATAAAATATATTAAAAAAAAAAAAAAAAGTAGCTATTTAAGCCCTAACCAGTTTGGCTCAGTGGATAGAGTGTCGACCTGCGGACTGAAGGGTTCCAGGTTCAATTCCAGTCAAGGGCATGTACCTTGGTTGCGGGCGCATCTCTAGTGGGGAGTGTGCAGGAGGCAGCTGATCGATGTTTCCCTCTCATCGATGTTTCTAACTCTCTATCCCTCTCCCTTCCTTTATGTAAAACAATCAATAAAATATATATTTTAAAAAAATAAAAGTAGCTATTTAAGCCCTCGCCAGTTTGGCTCAGTGGATAGAGCTTCGGCCTGCGGACTGAAAGGTCCCAGGTTCAATTCCGATCAAGGGCACATACCCGTAGCAGGCTTAATCCCTGGCCCTGGTTGGGGCGCATGTGGGAGGAGGCAACCAATGGATGTGCCTCTCTCACATCAATATTTCTGTCTCTTCCCCTCCTTTCTGCTCTCTCTAAAAATCAATGGAAAAATATCCTCAAGTAAGGATTAACAAAAAATAAAAAATAAAAGTAGCTATGTAAGCTCTGGCCGGTGTGTTCAGTAGTGTCAACCCGAGCACGAAGGGTTGCGGGTTTGATTCCCAGTCAAGGGCACGTACCTGGATTTTGGGCTTGTTTCCAGCCCCGGGAGGGTTCCTGGGGGAGGCAACCAATCGATGTGTCTCTCACCTCACTGTTTCTCTCTCCCCCAATCCCTCTCTTCCATTCTCTCTAAAAATCAATGGGAAAGTCTGGCTGGTGTGGCTCAGTGGTTGAGTGTTGACCCATGCACCAAGAGGTCGCCGGTTCTCCCTAGTATTCCCGGTCAGAGCACATGCCCAGGTTTCAGGCTCGATCCCCAGTGTGGGCTGTGCAGGAAGCAGCCAATTGATTTTCTCTCTCATTGATGTTTCTATCTCTCTCTGTCTCTTCGTCTCTTTCTAAAAATCAATAAAAACATATATTTTTAAAAATCAATGGGAAAAAAACATCCTCCAGTGAAGATTAACAACAACAACAACAAAAAGTAGCTATTTAAATTTACAATAATTAAAGTTAGTAATTGAGTTCTTCAATCACACTAGACACATTCTAAAGACTCAACAGACTCATATGACTGGTGGTTTTCGTATTGGACAGTGAAGAGAAAGTACATATACCTCAGAGAAAGTGCTACTAGGCAGTGTGGAGCTAGAATCTTTTTTTTTTAAATATATTTTATTGATTTTTTACAGAGAGGAAGGGAGAGAGATAGAGAGTTAGAAACATCGATGAGAGAGAAACACTGATCAGCTGCCTCCTGCACACCCCCTACTGGGGATGTGTCCGCAACCAAGGTACATGCCCTTGACTGGAATCGAACCCGCGACCCTTCAGTCCACAGGCCGATGCTCTATCCACTGAGCCAAACCGGTTAGGGCAGGAGCTAGAATCTTTAAGAGGGAAGGGAAGGCCCTGGCTGGTTTGGCTCAATGGATAGAGCATCGGCCTGCAGACAGAAGGGTCCCAGGTTCGATTCCGGTCAAGGGCACATGCCTGGGTTGCGGGCTTGATCCCCAGTAGGGGACATGCAGGAGGCAGCCAAGCAATGATTCTCCCTCATCATTGATGTTTCTCTCTTTCCCTCTCCCTTCCTCTCTGAAATCAATAGAGATATATTTAAAAAAATAAAACTAAAAACCTGGTCCACAAAGAAGGTACTCATGTGCAAAGGTCGTGGGCTAGGCCAGAGCAGGTGTTCATTGTCTTTGCTCCCCTCACCTCCCCAGAGTGAGTTCCACGGGGGAACAGCTGTCCCACTGCTGTGCCTGGTACATACGGGCGCTGATGCTGTGAACACTGAGTGTGAAGGCCAACGGGCTGGAATGGAGCGAGAGGTGGGTGATGGAGGCAGGGCGGGGGTGGGGCCGGATCAGGTGGGGCCATGTGGGCTATGTGTGTGGGGGGGAGTGTGGGGGGGCTTGGGCTTTTCTCTGGGCAGGTGGGAGATATGAGGGGGTTCTGAGCAGATCTGGCTGGCACTGAGATCACTCATCCACCTGCTCAGTGGGGAATAGATTTGGGGTGTGAGGGGCATGCAGAAGAGGGAGGGGTCAGGGAGAAAGCTGTCACACTTGTCCTTTTTAGTTCAGGTGTACCACAGACTCAGTACCCAGCTCGGTCCCTGTGCCCCCGGGGCTCCCGGGCGCTGGTCTGTACCTTCTCCGTCTGCTGCTGTAGGATCGGCAGGTTCTCTTCCAGCTTATCCAGCCCCCGATGGGCGTATTCACTGGCTGACGTGACTACAGGAGGTGGGACAAGACAGAAATACGGTTACTGCACATGAGCATCCCAAGGGGTCCCGGGAAGGTCAGCCACTGGTTTGGGGGAACAGGGCCATGGGTGGGGCAGACCCTCCCCAAACAGCCAGGAAGGGAGGTTCCATGTTCTCGGGGGGCCTCACTCACTCTGGGGCTCCAGCTTGGACAGGATGGGCTGGGCCCCACTGACGGCAGCCGCCGTGAGGGTCTTCACGCCTTTCTCGGCCGCGTCGCAGACGGTCTTGACGTGGGGGTGGCTCTCCTTGGTGGAGGTGTAGGCTGCCGACACCATGTTGCAGGTGGTGCTGATGAGGGGCATGTTGGCCACTCGGTCCACCACGCTGGGCTACGGGAGAAGCAGCTGAGGTGGGCCGGGCTGGGCGTGGGGAGGTGGGGGCGCTGGGCCCGAAACTCAGGCACCAGCACTTTCCCTCTCACTCACGGCCAAGGAAATGGCTCAGCTCACCCTGCAGTTTGCTCCACGAAGTTGCAGGAGCCGGGACCTTCCGGGCTGCACTATGAGCTCCTTTGTCTTAGCTCTGCGGCCCATTTGTTGGAACGGCCCATTTGTTGGAACGTGTCTCTGACACCCACTGTGCGCCAGGTAGTGACAAGAGACAAGACCCCTCCTCTCACAGAGCTTACGGTCGAAAGCTGGGTCTGCAAACTAGGCCCGCAGGCCAAGTCGCCCCACCACCTGATACTTTATTCTTGTCTGTTTTTTTCCCACTAGCTTTACTGAGATCAAGTTCACGCATCATAAATTTCACCGTTTTTAACGTGCACAATTCAGTGGTTTTTAGTAAACTCACAAGGTTGTACAATCATCACCACTCATTCTAGAACTTTTCCATCACCCCAAAAAGGTACCCTGTACCCATTAACAGCCACCCATTCTCCCCTCCCTCCAGCCCTGGCAACTACTAGCCTGCCTTCTGTCTCTATGACTTTGCCTATTCTGGACATTTTACATAAACAAAATCATATCCTCTGTGGCCTTTTGTATCTGACTTCTTTCACTGAGTGATGTTTTCGAGGTTCATCTATGACATAGATTCTACGTAGTAGCATAAATGAATGCTTCATTTTTTTAAATTGTGGGAAAATGTAGGCAACATTAAATTTATCATTTTAACCATTTTTAGGTGTATAATTCAGTAGCATTCACATTGTTGTACATTCAGGACACTCACATTGTTGCACAACCACCACCACCATCCGTCTCTAGAACTTTCTCATCCTCCCAAACTGAAACTCTGACCCCATTAAACACCAACTCCCCTCCCCCTGGCTCCCACCATCTACCTTCGGTCTCTGTGGACCTGGCCCCCGGGAACCTCCTGTAAGTGGAATCACACAGGGCTTGTCCTTTTTGTGTCTGGCTTACTTCCCTGAGCACATCTTTAAGGTTCATCCATGTTGCAGGACATGTCAGAACCGTATTCCTTTATATGGCGAAATACCATCCCACTGCTGCCTGGTTTTGTAAGTAAGTTTACTGGTGCACAGCCACGCCAGAAGAGGCAAATCCACAGAGAGAAAGCAGAGGAGCGGCTGCCAGGGGCTGGGGGGGAGTGACTATTAATGGGGATGGGATTTCCATTCGGGCTGATGAAGAAGTTCTGGGATTAGAGAGTGGGATGGCTGCACATTGTAAGTGTACTTAATGCCTCTGCACTGTGTGCTCTTTGAAATGGTTAAAATGGTATATTTTTATGTTAAGTGTATTTTACCACAGTTTTAAAAAAAGGAATGAAGCACTGACACACACCGCATGGGTGAACCCCTAAAACATCCCACTCAGTGAAAGAAGCCAGACGCAAAGGGTCTCGCAGAGACTGGAACCAGAGTGGTTGCCGAGGGGGAAGCGGGGTGGGATGGAGGGGTGACTACTACTGGGTATTGGGTCTCTTTTGGGCAAGATGAAAAATGTTCTAAAACAGTACAGGTGGTGATGGCTGCAGAACTTGATAGTTCACTAAAAGTCACTGAGTAGCACCCTTCAGAGGGTGAATTTAATGCTATGTAGGTGATACCGAAACAGTCAATTAAAAGGGGCTTTTATTTAAACTGGTGGGGGGAAGGAGGAGGACAGGGACTGACTTCCCGGAAGGGGGACCCTAAGAGAACCTCCAGAGGCAGAGAACATTTTCTGGGTGGTGGGGAGCCAGGCAGTTTCAAACTGTACCCCAGTTCTCCTCCCCCATCTGTTAGTGGGGCACCTGTTCGAGGTCTGTCGGCTGGCTGTCCCCACCCAGTCAGAAAGACCTCTCTTAACCCCCATGAGCCGCCAGCAGCGCCCTGGCTCCCTTCCACGGCACCATGATGTGGGAAGCCTCAGCCCACAGGTGCAGGCCGTCCTCACCTGCTGTACAGGTTCTTCAGCTGTCACCTGGGTGTCGGCAGGGGCTTCTGTCTCATTGGTAGACATTTCTCAGAAGCACGCACTGTGGACAGATGGACTAGTCAGGTACAGCCCGACCCACCCCTCCCTCCAGGAGGAAGTTCACACCTGCACGCTGAGAGCCCTGCCTTCCAATCATTAACGGGCACCTGTGGGCCTGCTCCGGCGCAGGCGATGACTCAGCAGGGTGAGAGCCTGCCGTCGAACAAGCTCCCGGTGCTGCTGACACAGCTGACCCAGGGCTATTCCTTGAAGGTCAGGGTGCAGCCCTCCGAGGGCTCACCTGTATCATTACTCCAGAGACACCCACGAAGCAGAACCTCTGTGGACGGCAATTTGCCAACAGCTACCAAGTTTCCAGAGGCATCTTCCCTTTGACCCAGAAACCTCACTGTGAGGACAGCCTCACACTTGTACTGCCACGTGGGCAGAGGCGGGTGTACCAGTGTTGTCCACAAGACACCGGTAACCTGTTTGCCCAGCAGAAGGGGACTAAAGAAAATACCAGATTAGCCCAGTGCCTGGGGAAAAAAAAGGGTATTTACAGCCAAAACCGGTTTGGCTCAGTGGATAGAGCGTCGGCCTGCGGACTGAAGGGTCCCAGGTTCGATTCCGGTCAAGGGCATGTATCTGGGTTGCAGGCACATCCCCAGTGGGAGATGTGCAGGAGGCAGCTGATCGATGTCTCTCTCTCATCGATGTTTCTGACTCTCTATCTCTCTCCCTTCCTCTCTGTAAAAAATCAATAAAAATATATTTTTTTTAAAAAAGGGTATTTACATATAATTGACATGGACCAAGATACTGCAAAGAGACAAAGGTTTGAATGGGATAAAAGTATTTACCTTGCATTTGTACAGGAATCTTTTTTTTTTTTTTTTAAGCATCACCCAGGGGGT